>NW_027095795.1:0-43233 GCF_036850995.1 Saccopteryx leptura | reverse complement strand
CCAGTGTCCTTTGTTTCACCTACCACCTTAAGTGAGAAAGTATTGTCGGTGCTATTTGGATATCTGAGTTTCAATACAGAACACTACATTCTACATTTTTATCTTAATTTCCTGTTTCCAAACAGAATGATTGAAATGTCTTCTGACTATAGACCTCAGTGAAAAGACTAGCCCATTTCATGTTATTTCCCTCTAATGCCATACACATGGAGGTATACTAAGCAAAATCCCTTAACCTCTGTGGTCCTGTATTTTTTAAACTGCAAAATGGACACAATAAACTTGACTTGACTCCAAGGATACAACCTATGGAACTCAGTAATTTATTATAATTCATTAAAATGCACTTCCAAAATAGAACATACCACCAAAATGCAAAATATTATTAAATATTCAGAGTGAGGTTTTTTTCTCTGAATTTATTATCGTGGTGCTCAAATGAATATCATTAATGTGAACTCTGTGGGAAACAATTTCAATTATTCATGGGAGTAATGTCTATAATGCGTTGTTGGTGGATATGCTATGCAACCTATTTTAACTTATTCACTATGATAGTTTCTGACAAAAATTCCCTCTCTGGGTTATGTGAAATGAAATGCTTTAGGCAGCTATTTCTTTTAACAACTCTTCATCTGATATACAATTTTATAGGAAAGTTTCTGCAATCTGTTTCAAACTTTTTGTCTTCAGGGAGGCCAATTCACCTGCATCAAACTTTTGTATCCTCAAATGAATGAGAAAGGCTGGAAGACGAGAGGGCTGTGCTAAGAAGGAAAAAGAAAGCGACATAAATCAAGAGAGATAACAGGAAGGAAGATGGCAGCGGAGTAGGCGGACGCACAGACGCCCAGCTCTCACCACCAAACTGGAATACAAATCAATAAGGAAAAATCAGCATGAAAAACCAACTCTGAACTGCAAGAACAGCTCTCAAAAACCAAGGAGCAAAGAAGAAGCCACAATCCTGGTAGGGAGCACCTGAATCTCCTTTGCTTACAGGAATGGAGCGGGGGGGGGGGGGGAAGCAGTGAGGCTGAGAGCCCAGAGAGGATCTCACATAGGGAAAAGAGCAGAAACTACTGCTCACAGCCACTTACCTGGCGACCAGGCAGGTGTGTTGAAAGACCAGCTTATCTCCCAAGTGGAAAGGACAGGGAGAGGGACAGACTGTGAGGGGCTAAGGAATGCAGGAAAGGAACTAAAAAAGCTGACTCATCCGTGCTGGAGGCGGCCATAGCTGGGGGAGGGACTGAACCTTTCAAAAAACAGAGCTGAATTGCTTCCGGATCAGAGATCTCCGGACATCTATCCAGCTCCAATCAGCACAAAAAGACACAGCTGAAAACAAGAAGTGGGGAGGAGGGGCAGTAACTCAGGTCTCCATGGAGATCTGAGATACACCTCCCCCTACTGAAACTGAGAAAACATCCTGCCCCTAGTGAGATTAGCTGGCTAAAGAGGCCTTCAGAGTCTCAGGTTACACCCACCACATTCCTGGATACAGTTTCAAGGAAGCCCCTTGCTGAGATCAGTAAAAAGACTATTACCTGTTAAGAAAACAAACAAATCAAGACTTCAGAGCTGCCCAAATCCGAAAGTGGATTACAGATAACAGCTGATACCAACCCAAGAAGACCTAGAAATAACTGAAAACTGGAGGCAGACAACACCAAGCCTAGACTCAAACAACTCTACAAATAAAAATCCCAAAAACTGACAATGAGAAGACAAAGAAGTGCAATCCAAATGAAACCACAAGAGACACCTTCAAAAGATGAACTGAGTGATATGGAAATAATCAAACTTCCAGATGCGGAGTTCAAAATAATGATTGTAAGGATGCTTAGGGATCTTAGAACAACAATGGATGGTCACTACGAACACTTAAATAAAGAAATAGCAAGTATAAAAAAGAATCAGTCGGAGATGACAAATACAATATCAGAAATAAAGACCACAATGGAAGGAATTAAAAACAGGATAGATAGAGCAGAGGATCGAATCAGCGAGTTAGAGGACAACTGGAATGAAGGCATGAAAACAGAGAAGAGAAAAGAGACTCAAAAAGTCAAAGGAAACCCTTAGAGAGCTCTGTGACAACATGAAGAGAAATAACATCCGCATCATAGGGGTTCCTGAAGAAGAAGAAAAGGAACAAGGAATAGAGATGTTGTTCAATCATATCATAGCTGAAAACTTCCCTAAATTAATGCAAGAGAAACTCTCACAAATCCAAGAAGCACAGAGGACTCCATTAAAGAAAAGCCCAAAGAAACCTACACCAAGACACATCATAATTAAAATACCAAAGCTAAGCGATAAAGAGAAAATATTAAAAGCTGCAAGAGAAAAAAAAGTTATCACCTACAAAGGAGCCCCCATAAGGATGACATCTGACTTCTCAACAGAAACACTTGAGGCCAGAAGGGAATGGCAAGAAATATTCAAAGTAATGCAGAACAAGAACCTACAACCAAGACTACTTTATCCAGCAAGGCTATTGTTTAAAATCGAAGGAGAAATAAAAAGCTTCCCAGACAAAAAACAACTCAAGGAATTCATTACAACCAAACCAATGCTGCAGGAAATGTTAAGGGGCCTGGTGTAAACAGATCAAAGTGGGAAAAGAATACAGCAAAAAAAGGAATACACCTTTAAAGAAGAAAATGGCAATAAACAACTACATATCAATAATAACCTTAAATGTAAATGGATTAAATGATCCAATCAAAAGACATAGGGTAGCTGCGTGGATAAGAAAACAGGACCCATACATATGTTGTCTACAAGAGACACACCTTAGAACAAAAGACACACATAGATTGAAGGTAAAAGGATAGAAAAAAATGTTTCATGCAAACGGAAGTGAAAAGCAGGGGTAGCAATACTTAGACAAATTGGACTTTAAAACAAAGGATATAGTAAGAGATAAAGAAGGCCACTACATAATGATAAAGGGAGTAATCCAACAGGAAGATATAACTATTATAAATATCTAAGAACCTAATATAGGAGCACCCAAATATATAAAGCAGACTTTGATGGATTTAAAGGGCGAGATCAACAGCAATACTATAATAGTAGGGGATTTCAATACCCCACTAACATCACTAGATAGATCCTCAAGAAAGAAAATTAACAAAGAAACAGCAGACTTATTGGAAACACTAGATCAACTCGATTTAATAGATATCTTCAGAACCTTTCACCCTAAAGCAGCAGAATATACATTCTTTTCAAGTGCTCATGGTACATTCTCTAGGATAGACCACATATTAGGGCACAAAAGTGCTCTCAACAAATTTAAAAAGACTGAAATCATATCAAGCACTTTCTCTGATCACAACAGCATGAAACTAGAAATGAATCACAACAGAAAAGCTCAAAAATTCTCAAACACATGGAAACTAAATAGCAGGGTGTTAAATAATGAATGGATTAAGAATGAGATCAAAGAAGAAATTAAAAAACTCCTAGAAACAAATGACAATGAGCATACAACAACTCAAAATTTATGGGACACAGCGAAAGCAGTGCTGAGAGGGAAGTTCATAGCACTACAGGCACACTTTCAGAAGCTAGAAAAAGCTCAAATAAACAACTTAACCCTGCATCTAAAAGAATTAGTAAAAGAGCAGCAAGTAAAGCCCAAATGTAGTAGAAGGAAGGAAATAATAAAGATCAGAGCAGAAATAAATGACATAGAGGCTAAAGAAACAATACAGAGGATCAATGAAACTAGGAGCTGGTTCTTTGAAAAGGTAAACAAGATTGATGAACCTTTAAGTAGACTCACCAAGAAAAAGAGAGAGAGGACTCAAATAAAATTAGAAATGAGAGTGGAGAAATAACAACTGACACAACAGAAATACAAAATATTGTAAGAAAATACTATGAAGAACTGTATGCCAAAAAACTAGACAACCTAGATGAAATGGACAAATTCCTTGAAGCACACAATCTTCCAAAAATCAATCTGGAAGAATCAGAAAACCTAAACAGACTGATTACAACAAAGGAGATCAAAACAGTTATCAAAAAACTTCCAACAAAGAAAAGTCCGGGGCCCGATGGCTTCACAACAGAATTCTACCAAATATTCAAAGAAGAACTAACTCCTATCCTTCTCAAACTATTTCAAAAAATTCAAGAGGAAGGAAGACTTCCAAGCTCCTTTTATGAGGCAAGCATAATTCTGATTCCAAAACCAGGCAAAGACAACACAAAGAAAGAAAATTATAGGCCAATATCTCTGATGAATATAGATGCTAAAATCCTCAACAAAATATTAGCAAACCAGATCCAACAATATATGGAAAAAATCATACACCATGATCAAGTGGGATTTATTCTGGGGAGGCAAGGCTGGTACAATATTCATAAATCAATCAATGTGATTCATCACATAAACAAAAAGAAGGAGAAAAACCATATGATAATTTCAATAGATGCAGAAAAAGCATTTGATAAAATCCAGCACCCATTCATGATCAAAACTCTCAGCAAAGTGGGAATACAGGGAACATACCTCAACATGATAAAAGCCATCTATGAGAAACCCACAGCCAACATCATACTCAATGGGCATAAATTAAAAGCAATCCTCTTAAGATCAGGAAAAAGGCAGGGGTGCCCCCTTTCACCACTCTTATTTAACATGGTCCTGGAAGTCGTAGCAATAGCATTCAGACAAGAAGAAGAAATAAAAGGCATTCAAGTTGGAAAAGAAGTAAAACTATCATTATTTGCAGATGATATGATATTGTATATAGAAAACCCTAAAGTCTCAGTCAAAAAGCTACTGGACCTGATAAATGAATTCAGCAAAGTGGCAGGATATAAAATCAATACTCAGAAATCAGAGGCATTTCTATACACCAACAATGAACAGTCAGAAAGAGAAATTCAGGAAACAATCCCCTTCACAATTACAACCAAAAAAATAAAGTACCTAGGAATAAACTTAACCAAGGAGACTAAAGACTTGTACTCAGAAAATTACAAAGCATTTATAAAAGAAATCAAGGAAGATACAAACAAGTGGAAGCATATACCGTGCTCATGGTTAGGAAGAATAAACATCATTAAAATGTCTATATTACCCAAAGCAATCTATAAATTCAATGCAATACCAATTAAAATACCAATGACATACTTCAAAGATATAGACCACATATTCCAAAAATTTATATGGAACCAAAAGAGAACATGAATAGCCTCAGCAATCTTAAAAAAGAAGAATAAAGTGGGAGGTATCACACTTCCTGATACCAAGTTATACTACAAGGCCGTTGTACTCAAAACAGCCTGGTACTGGCATAAGAACAGGCATATGCATGAATTCAGCAAAGTGGCAGGATATAAAATCAATACTCAGAAATCAGAGGCATTTCTATACACCAACAAAATTTCCGATCAATGGAACAGAACAGAGAACCCAGAAATAAACCCACAGTTCTATGGACAACTGATATTTAACAAAGGAGGTAAGGAAATACAATGGAGTAAAGACAGCCTCTTTAACAAATGGTGTTGGGAAAATTGGACAGCTACCTGCAAAAAAATGAAACTAGATCACCAGCTTACACCACTCACAAAAATAAACTCAAAATGGATAAAAGACTTAAATGTAGGCCGTGAAACCATAAGCATCTTAGAAGAAAACATAGGCAGTAAGCTCTCGAACATCTCTCAGAGCAATATATTTGCTGATTTATCTCCACGGGGAAGTGAAATAAAAGACAGGATAAACAGCCCTGGCCGGTTGGCTCAGCAGTAGAGCGTCGGCCTAGCGTGCGGAGGACCCGGGTTCGATTCCCGGCCAGGGCACACAGGAGAAGCGCCCATTTGCTTCTCCACCCCTCCGCCGCGCCTTCCTCTCTGTCTCTCTCTTCCCCTCCCGCAGCCGAGGCTCCACTGGAGCAAAAATGGCCCGGGCGCTGGGGATGGCTCTGTGGCCTCTGCCCCAGGCGCTAGAGTGGCTCTGGTCGCAACATGGCGGCGCCCAGGATGGGCAGAGCATCGCCCCCTGGTAGGCAGAGCATCGCCCCATGGTGGGCGTGCCGGGTGGATCCCGGTCGGGCGCATGCGGGAGTCTGTCTGACTGTCTCTCCCTGTTTCCAGCTTCAGAAAAATGCAAAAAAAAAAAAAAAAAAAAAGACAGGATAAACAAATGGGACTATATCAAACTAAAAAGCTTTTGCACAGCTAAAGACAATAAGAAGAGAATAAAAAGACAAACTACACAATGGGAGAACATATTTGACAATACGTCTGATAAGGGGTTAATAATCAAAATTTATAAAGAACTTGTAAAACTCAACACCAGGAAGACAAACAATCCAATCCAAAAATGGGCAAAAGAGATGAATAGACACTTCTCCAAAGAGGACATACAGATGGCTAATAGGCATATGAAAAAATGCTCAACATCACTAATCATTAGAGAAATGCAAATTAAAACCACAATGATATATCACCTTACACCAGCCAGAATGGCGCTCATCAACAAAACAACACAGAATAAGTGCTGGCGAGGATGTGGAGAAAAGGGAACCCTCCTGCACTGCTGGTGCGAATGCAGACTGGTGCAGCCACTGTGGAAAACAGTATGGAGATTCCTCAAAAATCTGAAAATCGAACTGCCTTTTGACCCAGCTATCCCACTTTTAGGAATATACCCCAAGGACACCATAGAATGGCTCCAAAAGGAGAAATGCACCCCCATGTTTGTGGCAGCATTGTTCACAATAGCGAAGATCTGGAAACAGCCCAAGTGTCCGTCAGAGCACGAGTGGATTAAAAAGCTTTGGTACATATATACTATGGAATACTACTCAGCCATAAGAAATGATGACATTGGATCATTTACAATAACATGGATGGACCTTGATAATATTATTAACGGAGTGAAATAAGTAAATCAGAAAAAAAACTAAGAACTATATGAATCCATACATAGAAGGGACATAAAAATGAGACTCAGAGACATGAACAAGAATGTGATGGCAACAGGGGTGGGGCGTGGGGGGAGGGAGGATGGGATGAAGAAGGAGACAGGGGTTTGGGGGAGGGGAGGGGAGGGGCACAAAGAAAACCAGATAGAAGGTGAGAGAAGACAATTTAACTTTGGGGGAGAGGTATATAGCACAATCAAATGTCAAAATAATCTAGAGATGTTTTCTCTCAACATATGTACCCTGATTTATCAGTTCACTGCATTAAATTTAATAAATAAATTTAAAAAAATCAAGAGAGATAAGTCAAACAGAACCTAACAGTGCTGAACATAGAAACTTATGCCACAGAAATGAAATATACACTAAATGGGCAATTTATTTTTTCAGGCAAGAAAGTTCCATATTCTGAATGAGTTTAATCTCTGAACAAAAAACTGGCATTGGGAAGATGCCATACTTTTTAGATAAAAATGATGTCTACAGTAATCAGAATGGGGTTAGAAGATAGAAAAATGAGAAAAATAAAATAGATAATATGCATATGAAGTCTAACGTTCCACACTGGACAAATTATTTGTGAAATTCTTCATAACTTATGTTTCCTAGGTAGGCATTATTGATGATATATGTAAAGAAACATTAAACTAGAGGCACATTTTTGGAAAATACATTACATTGGGCACAGAAATCTGTACCTATGGAATGAGCCCAGATTTCTATTGTGATTTAGTTGGAAATTCATGAGTAAGATGATCGGTTCTGTATTTAAGTGAAGGATTAAAAAAGTAACAGACATTGGCTGAAAAAAGACATCTCCGTAAGGTTTGTCATTAGAAACCTGTTTTAATGGTACTCTAACTTAACACCATTGCTTCAAGTAAAGACGGTCATTACCCCCAAAACCTACTGTTCTTTTACATACTTCTTAAAAGATAGTTATTATCTGGCCTTATTATTTCACTTTAAATTCTTTTTAAAAAGATATGAAAGAGGCTGTTCATAGCAAGATTAATTATCATGTTGAATTCAGGAAATATTCTTAAGTTTTCAATAGCAATTAATTCAGTGTATTATGCAACAATAAATACAACAGGTATGAGACTATAAAGAACTCTTGAAAGTATAATTAACAATTTTGAAAACAATATACATGTATATACACACTTTTATATATAATTATATACATTTAAATATTACAAGGAAATGAAAAAAGCAAAATTAGAGTCTATTTACTTATTATATTTTATTTTTAGATGAGAGGAGGGGAGATAGAGAGACAGACTCCTGCATGCGCCTGGACCGGAATCCACCCAGCAACCCCCACTGGGACCAATGCTAGAGTACTGACCTATTTTTAGCTCTAGAGGCTAACACACTTGGAACAACTGAGATTTCATCCTTAGCACCTGGGGCCACACTCGAACCAATTGAGCCACTGGTGTGAGAGGAAAAGAGGGAGAGCAGGGCGAGAGAAGCAGATGGTAACTTTTCCTGTGTGCCTTCACTGGGGATTGAACCCAGGATGTCCATACACTGAGCTGACATTCTATCCACTGAGCCTCCAGCCAGGGCCAATTAGATCCTATTTAGAAATGTGCAAAATTATGGATGGATTTTAGCTTCTGTAATGTTTTCGAGTTTTAATTCTCATCTTTCATAGGAAAAAAACTTAAGAGAATAGGTACTCAAAGGAAAGAAAATTGAAGCATTTAAGAAGGACCCACTTAGCCCACTAGTACAAGGAAATAAGTGTATTTTTATATTCAAGAGAGATGTGTTTGATTGCCAGGTAGAAAAAGTAGAAAATTTAATTAGATGTTGAGTACCTATTGTATGCCAGACATTGAGTACCTAATGTGTGATTTAACTTTTGCTCATTGAACTTTCACAAGCCAAAAAGACTTGTTTAAATCCCAAAACCGACAGAAGACAGATTCAAACTGAGGCCTGACTGAGTCATAGGCCTACCACACTGTCCACATTTTCTCCATCCAGATCAGAGGGAATCCTGGGAAGTGAAACATTAGCTGGGCTCTTCAGGAGGATTCTGACCAGATGCATAGCAAGGAGCAAGAAGAGGCGCCCACCACCAGATCCTGGAGTGGGAAGTGACAGGGAAAAGAGATGATGCCGAGCTACACTTTTACTAACTCAGAATTATATTTGGTACCGTGACTTTAAATTTTTAAACCGCTGACACTTTAAGACAAAACATCCAACATTATACAAAATCAGAATAGATATTTTAATTCACAAGTAGCTTGGTTCACCTGGGGCTTCAGAAGCAAGGCCACACTTCTCTCCTGGGGAGAGAGGTATATAAAGTTCAAATTAATTATGCTAGTTGGCACCTCAAGGGGAACGTTCTTGATCTGATATCCAAAAGTGCTTCCATTAGTAAGGACTGCTGCCTTTTAGGACTGCTTACTTGGCAATAAAAGAGAGAATAGAAAATCAACGATGAACAAATAGAAGTTGTACAAGACACAAAGTCTCTAAAAGTGAAGATTTACAGATATTTGGACTTCACAATTATGAAATAGTCTCCAGAGAATTAGAAGGAACCCACTGCAAATTCTCCTAATTGAGCTAACAAAATCTTAGGCACATTGGAGCTATTGATCCCTTTTTCTGACCTCCCTGGAAATGGGAAACTTTATTTTTCCCAAATAAAAAACAAAGAAAAGGAGGAAAAGGAAAGAAAATAAAAAGGGTAGCATACAAAGAGTTCTCAATAGAAGACAAAAGGTTCACTGACAGGAAAGAATAGTAGTTGATGTGATGCGTCCCGCATGCACGACGGACGGACGTTCCTGGGGTCACTGCTCTGCAGTTATGTCTGAGACATCTGTTCTCCATGTCCGTATTGTCCCTAGACTTGGCATTTTCTGGAGAAATGGGGGTATAGAGATCCTTGTGCCTAGGGATGGATTTCTTGAGCTATACAGTGCCTATACAGTATAGCATTGCCTATACTGAACAGGCTCTGCTTTGATCTGGCCACAAATCAAGATAAGGCTTGTAGAGCTCTATAACCTCAGAGGCTTGCTGTGTTTCTTATCTCCCTGTTTCTCAAAGCCACTACCCTTTTGATAGAGGTTTCTTTGAAACAGCACTGTGGAGTAATGTTATATGAGTAACATTTTATTTCATTAGATAAAAGCAGCATAGTTATATAGGTATACATGTAGAGGGATAGCCATTTAAAATCTTGTAAATACCTTGTACCTTAAAATACCTTGTACCTTAATTTTAATTATTAATACATTAATACATTGTTCAATTTTGTATCAGTAAAGACAAAATTTAGGGGAAAAAACAACTTGTGAAATTCAGATATTTCATAACTGTCTTGAGGTGATAATGAAATAGGCCATCTTAATTAACACATATTTTTAATTGAAGTAAGAGGATAATTAATGTGTTAATATTCATCTTTTCTCCTCTTATCACATGGGTGAATTTTAGTCAAGCTGTATACATATATTGAAAATATGGGTTTGAGGTATTGTTTTAAAAAAACACCATTTAACTGCAAATATTCTAATTTTGCCTCCTAA
Organism: Saccopteryx leptura; assembly: GCF_036850995.1. Classification (NCBI taxonomy): domain Eukaryota; kingdom Metazoa; phylum Chordata; class Mammalia; order Chiroptera; family Emballonuridae; genus Saccopteryx; species Saccopteryx leptura. The sequence goes on along the minus strand of NW_027095795.1, from coordinate 32,711 downwards.
CAGGTTGTTTTTAAATCGATATTCCCTCACAATCAAACCCTTGATCTGATTCAATGAATGTTTGTACTAGTTGCTTCAGGAAAAGTATGTTTTAAGTATTTCAAATTTGCTATTCTTTGTTGTTTTGATTCATTTTTGTGTGCTGGTAAAATCCTGAGATTTAAATTGCTTGATTTTTTTTTAATGTAGAAAATGCTAGCCATTCTTCTTGAACAAGTTATTTTAGGCAAAGGACAGAATTCAAAACTTAGGGAAAATGGCCCATTAAAAAAGAAAAAAGAACTATTGCTCATTGCAAATACAATTCCATCATTTGTTCAAAGGAGGTGCTAGTGAAGTTAAATTAGATTAAAATTCTTTTCTTTCAAATGTTGTATGTTTCAAATTATTGATGATGTGATAGGATCGTATCTACCAGAATTCACCATAAGAGCTAATTCATTTTAGTTAGAAGTTTGAATTTCTATGTTCAATATACTAGTAATTCCTGATCTTTTTAAAATTAGACGAGTTGAGATTTTTTAAAAATTTCTTTCTTTGCCTAGTTTTTAGAGTATGCCTAAAACATATCTACTGATTTTTTATAAAGAGTTGCATCACTGGGGAATTTTAAAGCACTAGCAATTCAGCATCAGTTTTCAGAAAGAATGCTAAAGTAGTTGCAATTAGCTGAATATAGAGTTTAGTCAATCATACATAAAGCCTTTCTCTCCCCTCCACTCTTTCTCATCTATCTCTTTATCTACCTATCTATCTATCCATCCATCCATCCATCCATCCACCCACCCACCCATCCATCTACCTTATCTATGTAAAAGCAGGATGACCTGCTTTTCCTGAGAGTCTTCCTATCTCTTCAGAGTGAATTATAACATGGTACATGATACTAAGGCAGTATCTCCTCAGTGTAGCTAACACCTTTTTTATTACCTGTTTTTGTAACAGTTGGAGATCTAAATACTTGTTCAGTTCTTTTTCATATATGTCTTTTTTCCCCCCTGGAGCATAGTAAGACTAAGGAGATAGATTTTATCTTTTAACTAAACATAAAGTGTGAAATATTAACGGAAAATGGTACTCAAGATTTTGTTAACCTGTCAGAAACTTCTATATCATATGTTAAGTAAAGGAATATAGTATTTAAATACAGCACATTTAATGGGTTACACTTCTTCTGTTAGGAAATCTTATTAGTGATAACATTTTGATGCATTTGTAAATACTTTCTATTGCTTTACTTTCCAATTTCAAGATGGCAGAGTAACAATAAAAAATCCCATTACAATAAATGGTAATGATAAGAAAGATAAAAACACTCTGATGAAAATAAAGTCACACTCAATAACAAGAAAATGAACTCTTGGTGGACCAGTGTCAAAAAATCAAGTTGAAGCAAACTTAGGATACCCAAGCAGAGTAGTAAGCTTAGGTTACTCATGGGAAATTTCAAACACATAGATAAACAGACAGTGAAAAATCAACACCAAAGAAGCTGACAAACTCAGTGAAAGACTTGCACCTGAGGAAGCAGATTTATCGGAACAATAAGAAAAGTGCTTATATTCAGATAGGTTTAAAAAATCACGAAATAAAATAAGATATAAAAATAAATGTGGCTATTAAAATCAACAGAGATCTAAAAAAATGAAAAACATATTTTCTAAAAGAAACTTAGATAGGCTTAATAAAAGATAGGACATTGCTGAAGAATGCATTAGTGTCTAGAAAATGAAGCTAGGCTTTCTTCTGAAATGAAACAAAAAGAAATGAAGATTAGGAATATATGAAAAGAAAGTTAAAAAAAGTAAGAAGGACTCAGAAGTTCTACTATCTGTCTAATAGGAAAGAAAATAGGAGTTGACAAAATATTTGAAGAAATAAAGTTAGAGAATTTCAAAGAACTAATGAAAGATACAGAAAAACTCCAGAGTCTTAAACAGTATTTTTTAAAGGCTAGATAAATTATAATGAAACCTTAGGATATAAAGAGAAAAATCTTCATCAAAATAATCATTAAAAAAATAATAATCAACTCTTCTGTAAAATTTTTCTCAATTCCAAGTCAGTCACTCCCTCCTTTGCATTCCCTGAGCCTTTTACTATCCATCATATTGTAATACTTATTATTTAAGTACTACATCATGTGACGTATCATTTATCAGTTCACATTTGTTTCTAACAAGATTGATTGTAAGGAAGGAGAAACTGCGTGCATATCACAATGTCTGGATTAGGCACTGATCAACAAAAGGCTGCTAAGTAAGTTGTATTGACAACGGTTTTACTTGAGATTCATTTGCCATAAAGTCTTAAGTTAAAATCTGAAAGGTGGAAAAAGAACCAGTACTCAACACAACAGCTACATGTTTTTTGCATTAAAATGCACTGTTGTATATAGTTTTTCTAAAGAAAAAACATTCATACACTGTAACCTCATCAGTTTACTGAAAGCATTCTTAAATTTCACAAAGATATATGGTCTGACCAGGTGGTGGCACATTGAATAGAGCATCAGACTGGGACACTGAGGAACCAGGTTCAAAACCCCGAGCTTGCCAGCTTGAGTGAGGGCTCATATGGTTTGAGCAAGGCTCATTCGATCTGCTGTAGCCCCCCCTCCCCCGCCCCATCAAGGCATATATGAGAAAGCAATCAATGAACAACTAAAATGCCACAATGAAGAATTGATGCTTCTCATCTCTCTCCCTTCCTGTCTGTCTGTCCCTGTCTACACTCTGTCTGACTCTCTCTTTGTCTCTGCAAAAACCAAACAAAAAAAACCAACCCACAAAAACAAAACAAAAAAATTTCACAAAAATATTTACCTGTAGTTATGACTCCCACAAAGGCACTGATATATACAAGCAGAAAGTGAGGCTGCTAAAGTATGCATTACATATACCTGGAAAAAAAACCCAAAACAAAATTAATTATGTAAGGTAACTTTTTGTAAGACCTAATATAATCAGCATTTTAAAAAAGATGAAAAAATAATTTTGCCTTTATAAACTACTTCTTTTTTTTTCCCTTAACACTCATTTCTAACTTTTAAGGTCTCACTAGAGACAAAGAAAAAATACCGAGCCTTTGGCAGAAATTATAAAGCACATATCTGCTACCTAATTTCAATTTCAAGAACAAATGGGAACAGATGTTAGCTACTCAGTAGTGCATGAACCATGTATTAAAAGCAAACCCTTTAAGGTTCAACCTGCTTCTTCCTCAACCAAAATATAAAAAAGCACAGACTGACAAAGGACAGTTCACCGATGGACAGGACATTGAAAAATATGCTACCACCTATTCTAGGTACTATAGTAAAAAACAATTTAAAGAGGGTTAAATTTTAGAGAAAGAAGAAGATAGCAATTAAAGGCAAACATTTATCTTGGGGAAGAGGTTTTAAATACAGCATGATGAGAAATAACAGAAGCAGATCTGAGAATGAAAGAGAAGTGTAACCTAGATAAGAAACTAGACTATTAAAAGACTAAGCTCTTCATCTAATTATGAAGCATGACAGTCTTTTATGTTGATAAAAACAGCGAATAACAGAGTAAAATCTCGTTGCTAAAAACAATACAGGAATTTAAATGCATGCACCATGTTAAATAATAACTATTATTTATTCCACTGGCAAAGACCACAAAAAAAAGTCAATAGTAGACAAAAAGAAAACCTGGATATCTGTCAAGCTGTTTACTTTTGGCATTAAAAATAAGTATTTTTAAAATCTATTTATAAAATATACCAAAAGTACTGTGCCTCAATCACCCCACTACGATTTTATCACATGCTTTAAGAAAATTTAAATAAATAATTATCAGATTAATATTAAATCAATAATCACAATGAGCTTTAGTTTAAAATTCATCAGTGAGCCTCACCAGGTGGTGGTGCAATGGATAGAGCATCAGCCTGAGATTATGAGGACCCAGGCTTGAAAGCCTGAGGTCCCCAACTTGAGCGTGGGTTCATCCAACTTGAGCTCGGGCTCATCAGTTTGAGCATGGGGTAACTGGCTTGAGAGTGGGCTCACAGACATGACCCCATGGTCGTTGGCTCAAGCAACGGGTCACTGGCTCAGCTGTAGTCCCCCGCCCCCCAGTCAAGGCACATATGAGAAAGCAATCAATGAACAACAAAGGTGCCACAACTATGAGTTGACGCTTCTCATCTCTCTCCCTTTCTCTCTGTTTGTCTGTCTTTCATTCTTTCTTGGTACTAATAAAATCCATCAATGAATAATAATTTACTGAGTGAGCACTATATTAGGCACATAAAAAACTTAACTACTTAATATAATGGGCTCAGAATAGAATGGATGACTTATTTGGAAAAGTGTCATCTCCTCATCTAAGTATACTTATGGAGTGGTTAGATTGCCAAAATATCAGGGATGACCCAGACAGTTTCTAGTTCTACCACAACAGATACTCATCACTTTTGCAATAAAATAACATAGATCCAAGTCTGCAGATTAAATGAAACATTTTTCCACCTATATATCCACATTCATCCAAGAATTATAGACAAATGCCATTATAAAGAGCCTCTGCATGAAAGAAGTGTCATAGTGCAAATGATGTGGCTTCTCCTATGTGATGAACTCTAGGTCTTGCTTCCATTTCCAGCAAAATGGCAAAATTCCCAATAGCGGCTCTAAGCCCAGAGCTAATTTCTCCTCTGTGGGAAAGGCAATGTAAAATCTACTATACAAAATTCTATATAAGAAAACTGTGCCTAACCAACTGTTTCAGAGAAGAGAAAAAATTATTATATAAAGTCCTAACATGATGTTATTTTCATAATACAAAGCTAAATTATAAAGAAAGCTAAAATAATAAAGAAAGAAAAAAGCTTGGTCAATTTCCTGAGCTTCATGCTAATATAGGTCTTACTTAGCATTTTCATAAGTGAACTGAAAAAAAATTCTCCATATGTTGAACAGAAATAAAATTTTGCATCTAAAAATATATTTAACTGTGTAGACAGGATCAATGTAATTAGTAAAGGGTTTGTGAATGGGCAGAAAAGCAACAAAGATTATTCAAAGGTATACAAAGACTTGTAGAAAAAATTTAATATATTGTATATATTTATGATAATGAGTTATGCAATACAGTGTGAAATAAGATCCAAGAACCTTATAGATCTGTCAGTGAAGATATCAACTAATGCCTGCTGCACATAAAAATACTGGGCCTCATCCAAAAGAATATTTTAAATATGACAGGACATGTTTTATCCTATATATATATAATATCATATATATATATATCATGTGGCTATAACTAGAATACTAAATATAGTGCTAGTCACTGTACCTTAGCAAAGGCTTAATGGGCTAGAAATGGATAGATATGTGTTTACTTATATAAATATAATCATATATATATTAAAGAAAAAACAACTAAATCTAATACAAATACCCTTATGATCTTGAAAAAAATGAAATACACAGTAAATATATATATATATATATATATGTCTTTGAGGCTTAATATATATTAGTATGGAATTCAAATAATGCTATTTTTTCATTGTTTATTCCACTTTGGTCTATTTGAGGGAGTTGTCTTTGTTCATGTTTACCTTTGTCTTGTATGATTTTCAGAGAAAAGGCAGAACTTAAATTTTCGACCACTTCCAATGTACCATGTTCTAGGACTAAAGAATAAGTTTTAAAAAGAAAATTTTAAATATCTATGTAGAAAAAAAAAGTATTTTAAGTTGCCCTAAAAGTTAATTTACCTTTCTTCACTGAAGCGACGCCCGATCTTGACTTTACACTTGTCCTGGGGGAGGCATGCTGCTAGTAGAGGAACTGTCCGCAACACTTTGCTTTCCTTTAATTAAAAAATTAATTAACATGTAGATTTTATTTTACTTAGACAAACACAGTTTTAAACATTTATGATGAACATCTGATTCATAACATACAGAATTTTCACGTCTTTCAGACCAGTTTTTAATAAAAAGAACTATAGTTTCTCTGATTTATCAGTAGTAAATATACTACAGATACAGTTTTTAATTCTACCTGGGTATGTTTAGAGGTTGATCAGAACAAGATAACATCAAATCATGGTTAAAATAATAAAAAATATAAGTTTGGCCTGACTGATGGTAGTAGTGGATAGAGCATCAACCTGGGACACTGAAGTCCCAGGTTCAAAACCCCAAGGTCACCGGTTGGAAGACAGGCTCATCTGGCTTGAGTGCAGGGTCACAAGCTTGAGCGCAGAATCATCAACATGATCCCAAGGTCGCTGGTTTGAGCCCAAAGGTTGCTGGCTTGAGCAAGGAGTCACTGGCTTGACTCGAGCCCCCTACCCTGCCATCAAGGCACATATGAGAAGCAATCAATGAACAACTAAAGTGACACAATTACAAGTTGTTGCTTCTCATCTCTCTCCCTTCCTGTCTCTCTCTCTCTAAAAAATAAGTAAATTCATGTTTAACTAAATTCAATTATTTATTCTAAAAAACTTTTTATTCCAATAGTAATTAAATTTTCTAGAATGTAATCTCGAAGATAACTGCCTAGATATTTATGCCCAGAAAGCAAGGAACTGTTCAAAACTAGACAATGGAGCATATCAATGGCACACAGAAGCCAATCTTAAAGAGCTCCCAATGGCCAAACTGGAACATTGAGCAACAAAATAAGTAACACAGTATTTGGATTATAACAAAGTATAAAATATAAAGCCCAAGCTGACACAAATAAGTAAATGGGAGAAAAGAGACAAACCTTCCTTATAGAAAGAATTTCCAATAATAAATATAAATACTTCCCACTCAAGGGAGTGGAGCTTAATCTCTCCCTCCTACTTGAGTATGGGCTAAATATATAACCTTACTTCCAAAGAATAAAGAGGATGGACATGGAAGAAAAATTACTTTAGAGTAGAGAAATCTGGTGACCATTTCTATAAATTCCATTAACTATCACAAGCATTTCTTTTCTTCAATGTCCTACCATCCAACACTAAAAACTACCTTTCATGTCACAGAATTCTATGCTTTATCTCAGTAGAGTAAGGTGATTAGCTATTCTGCCTTAGCCTCCTAGCTTTCTTGGTTATCTTCATTTACAATGCTCAGTCACTCTCTGGCTTTCTTCATTGGCCCAAGTAGGAATATCTGCTTCATCAAATAAGTAACAGAGCCCCTTTCTACTCGGCCTACCTACATCCAGCCCAACATTATCAATTTATATAATTCTGTTTATATGTATCTTCACAGTGAATACTTTGACTACTGTAAAAAATGACAATGCCCTTAAAGAATATCAAACACTACTTACATTAGGAATATTATTTACTCAGCAAATTAACACACAGAACCATAATGTTACATATAAATTTACTATAATAGGTAAAAATAAATAAATTTATAATTAAATTACTTTAATAACAGAAAAGAAAAAGTATTGCACCCCTCTCCCCCCATCCCCATGGAAGCTGTTCTGGGCCTGCATGTTTGTAGTGAGCTATGGGCATGAGTCTATCTTTCGCAGTAATTACATTTTTAAAGTTGTCTCAAAAATAAGACCTACTTCAAGAGACGCAAAGTGAAATTTAGAAGATGAGGAAGAGAGGGTAAAACCAGTTACTGTGCCTGGAAATACATGATAATCAGGATAAAAATAAGTGCAACACACCCAAATACAGGATAACAGTTCATGTAACCAACAGAGATATCATTTGTTAGATTGCTTGTGCCCATATAGAAGGATGTATGAAAGTCTGTGCAGCTTATGCTCATGAACTCCCAAAGCGTGCTCTAAAGGTTGGCTGCATCACATTGTACTGGTCTGGTGCTGGCCTGCAGGCTTCTCAACAGACTTGAAATGGACAAGATCTCTGAAGGTCAAATGGAGGTGACTAAGACGAATACAATTTCGAAAGCACCAGGTTGATGGTCAACCTGCTGCCTTCACCTGCTATTTGGATGCAGGGCTCTCCAGAACTACTACTGGAAATCAAGTTTTGGGGAGGTGTGAATAGAGTCTCGTCTATCCTCATAGTACCAAATGATTCCCTGGTTATGATTCAGAGAGCAAGGAATTCAATGCAGAATTCCTTGGAAGGAATTCTGTACATTGGAAGCACATCATGGGTCAGAACACTGTAGGGTGTATATGTTACCTACAGAGAATCAACATTAGAGTAGCTAAAGTTAAGAATCAAATCAGTAATTTCGAAGATATAGCAGAAAACACCCAATCAGAACAGCAAAAAAGAAAAAAAGAATCGAATAATATGAAAAGATTTTAAGGGGTCTCTGGGACAACATCCAGCATACCAACATTCACAACATAGGGGTGCCAGGAGGAGAAGAGAACAAGAAATTGAAAACCTATTTGAAGAGTGAATGACAGAAAACTTACCTAATCTGGTGAAGGAAGTAGACATACAAGCCCAGGAAGCATAGAGAATCCCCAACAAGTTAAACCAAAAGAGCCCCATATTAAGATACAACATAATTAAAATGCTAAAGGTTAAAGATGAAGAGAAAATCTTAAAAGTAGCAACAGAAAAGCAGTTAGTTACTTATAAGGAAGTTCCCAAAAGACTGTCAGCTGATTTTTCAACAGAAACTACAGATCAGAAGGGACTGGCACAAAATATTCAAACTGATGAAATGCACAGACCTACAACCAAGATTACCTAACAAAGCTATTATTTAGAATCCACAGACAGATAAAGAGCTTCCCCAACAAGAAAAGCTAAAGTTCATAGCCACCACACCAATATTACAAGAAATATTAAGGACACATCTTTAAGAAGAAGGGAATGAAGATTAAAAATACAAATAATAAATTGGCAATAACTACATATCTATGAAAAATCACTTCAAATGTAAATCAAGACATTAAAAGACATAGGGTGGCTAAATGGATAAGAAAACATGACCCTCGCATATGATGCCTACAAGAGACTTACTTCAGATCAAAAGACCAAATAGACTGAAAGTAAAAAGTTGGAAAAAGGACATTTCATGAAAATGAAAACAAACAAAAAAGAGCTGAGGTAGCAATACTTCTACCAGACAAAACAGACTTTTAAGAAAGGCTATATATCAAGAGACAAAGAAGGACCCAGCAATTCTACTTGTGGACATTTATCCGAAAAACCCAAAAAACTAAATCGAAAAGATCTATACACCTATATGTTCATTGCATCATTATTTACAATAGCCAAGATATGAAGCAACCTAAGTGACCACCAGTGAATTAATGGATAAAGAAGTGGTGCAAATATGCAATAAATGAAATGTGACTCAGCCATAACAAAGGATACCTTGCTATCTGCAACAACATGGATGGGCCCAGGGGGTACTGAGCGGAGTGAAATAAGTCAACAAAAAAAACAAATGCCATATGATTTCACTTCTATGTAGAATCTAAAAAACAAAATATACAAACAAATAAAACGAAAGCAAATTCATAAATACAGAGAACATTTTGACAATAGCCTGATGGGAGGGGGGTCGGGGAGACAGATGAAAAAGGGGAAGGTATTAAGAAGTACAAAATGGTAGTTACAAAACAGTCGTGGGGATATAAAGTGTAACATAGAAAATATAGCTACTAATACTGTAATAACTATGTATAGTGTCAGATTGGTACGAGATATATCAGGGTGATCTCTTCATAAGTTAAATAAATGTCTACTCACTATATTGTACACATGAAACTAATATAATACTGTATTTCAACTTTAATTGAAAAATAAAAATTATTATAAAATAAAAACAGTAGAAATAAAAACAAAAAGTTGAAAGTTACTTCTATTTTAACAAGACATTAATGAGTATAAACTATGATCAAATCATTTAAAAAGCAATGGTTTTCCTAGCTCTTTATTCACAAAAGTCTCATTTTTCCTTCACCCAAAATTGTTGAAGTTGCAAATTTCTATACTATCCAAAAATAACAGCTTTTATAAAATAACATCATTTTATCTATTTCCAAAGCATATGGCACTATACTACCATATAATATATAAAAGAAACTATTTTCTCCCAAAAAGAAAGCATTTCTCATTGATTAATTTCCAGAAATGCTGAAGGGCTAGGAGGAATGAGTATGTTCATCTGTGTCTTTCCTCTTATACAATAATATTCTATTTGAAATTCTGTTTTTTACAAAATCTTACCTCTGCCGGATGATGAATTATGTACAAGTGGGTAGAGATGTGCAGAGGATGCACTGGTAGAAATGGACACAAACACACTTTCTGAGGCCGGCTAAAGGGCAGAAAGAAAAAGAAATGTTTACAATACAATTATAGGGCAAAAACCTAAAACTTGAACATAATCCAATTTCATTTTATAAAGATCTGCTAACGTTGCTTTCTTTTAAAATGAAACACTAAGAATGAATTTAATCACTCAGACTTTAAATATGAGAATTTGGGAAAAGATTCAGGTAAATTCTTTACCATCTATATAGATCAAAGTACCTGAAAATATCTTGTCTTAGTTATCTGTAGTAGAAGCAAACTCGTAAATCACCACCACGGTCTTTTCATTCATGAAGCAACACATTCCAAATCAAGAACATATCTCATGTCAAAGAGAAACCTGGCAACTTTTCTAAATCATCTGAATCTGAAGTGGGAGGAAACAATATGATGATAAATATTAGAACAGAATTATTACCACCTAGAAGAGAGTTCTAATCAAATTTAGGCATCGATCAACAGAGAGAGTTGACTAACTGTGAAAAGAAACCCAAATAGCAGCCACCAAACTATACTTGGCTAGAATTATATCCACAGAGTGTCCACCTATTTTCTCTTTTGCTATTGTTGATTTTGTTGTTTTTATTTTACTTACTTTTTAGTGCTTTACTGCTGTTTCAGTACCATTTAATACTCATTAAAAACTCAGATAAAATAATAGAGTGTGACTCCCATCTGAGTCTTCCATCCTAGAGCATTCTCTCTAGGGGTAACCAATAATCAGTTTCTTGTGTGTCCTTCCAAAGGAATTGTAGGAACATATATGGATATTTCACCATGAAATCCTACATTTGATATGTGTGTTTATGGTACAAAATTCACCAAGCACCCATATACAGTATATGATGAAAGTAAATTTTCACAACAGATCACCAGTACAGACATATAACATTACAGTAGTATACACGTGAATGTTCTAACAAAGGGAATTCACAACAGCATACTAACTACTACAAAACTGGCCACTATCATTTATTTCTGTAATTTTCCTTATGCAGTTATAGCTTAAAGTCAGAAATGTTTATATTAACAAACCATAAAGTGTGAGTAAATGAGTTCAATTATATCTACTACCTTATTTTACAAGAAACTGTCAAACCCATGCTCCTGCTTAAGAAATTATCTACATGGTAATCTTACAGAGAGGTATAAATGTATTTTACAATATGACCATACTCCCCTCTCCATCATCAAAACTAAAATGGATGATTAACACACAGAAAACCAATATACTTGCTTTCCAGTGACACAGGAAATGATCTGGTATCATTACTGTGCCCTACACTGAATTTCCTCTCAGGAATGGGAGCAGATTTTAGGAATAAATTCATTCAGTAGTCACAAGAAGAGTAAACACAGAAAGGAGTAGAGAGTGACTCATTTAACTAGGTTTATAGACAAACACATCAAGGGCAATGATTGGAAACGATTCTTCATTCAGTGGAATAAAGAGAATGAAGCACATTAAACTTCTAAAATTTTAAGTTTCTGACTTTTTCATATGAAACTATATGACTGAAATGTGCAGTTATCAGTAAGATTCTTTTATAAAATGTAATTTCAGATCAGATGAAGCCATTTAAAAATTCAGAATTTAATTTAATATAAACTTAAGTATCTGTAAATTGTATGATTCTAAGAATACAAAAGAATGCAAACAAATAATAATAAGTCAAATGACCTAGGCAGGAAACGTCGGTATATCAACAGAGCCAAAGGACAGCAAAATCCAATCAAGTCAACAGGCTGGGGGGGAAGCTGCAGATTTCTATGGGTGGCAGAAAACTAGGTAAATAAATAAAAAAAATAACATCTTTAGCTCATTATATAATGGTGATGTATAAGTCCTTAGTATGATAGTTCAGACAGTGCAAAGACTGCTCTGATATTGGTAGTTTTGAATTTCAAAATTTCATCTCTGATCAAAACGTCTGTTCAGAAAAGTAAGGAGAAAAAACAGCAACAACAAAACCTGTTACCTGGGATTGTAATTTCCTTACTGAGGAGATATCTTTGAACTTTAGGAATATTGAGTTCCACTTCCAGGATGATAGGGAATGTTGCTTCACAGACCCACTCCACAGTGAAACAAGCAACTGACAAAAATTATTTTTAGAAAACAACTAAAGTCTGGAAATTGTCTTAAGGGCATATTTGAATAAACAAAAAAACAGAGAACGAGATAGGTAAGCAGAGCACACCTGAAGTCAGAACAAATCTCAAAGAGGAGCCACCAAAACTACCTCTACCACAATGAGTATCAGGCTGCTGAGCAATTTATGCCAAAGAGCAGTGTTTTTCAACTACCAACCCATAATTCACGGACTGGTCTGCAAGAAATTTCATGCCAGTCAAAAAAAAGTTAATCACTCTGATTTTATATGAAGATTGTAGACCTTAGTTGAATTTGCTTATGCTCAGAGTAATTTCTGCCTGAGCAGTCCCTGAAATAATTCTCCTATTTTCACCTGTCCCCAAGTGTAAAAAGGTTCAAAACCACTGCCCTAGGGCACCTGCATCAAAATGTAGAACAGTCATCTAGTAATTAGTGGAGCCTAACTGGCAGGACCTAACACCAAAAGAAGAAAGCAGCTTTCAGAGAAAGATCTGAAAAAGAGACACTCAAAGAGAACCCTGCTAAAGCCACTGTAATAGTGGTTTGCAAAATTGGGCTAATAAAACAAAAACCTCAGAATTGTACACTTTAAAAGGATAAATGTCATGGCATGTGAATCATATTTTAATAAAGCTGTTATTTCAAAAAGTGGAAAATGGAATGGAAAATGAATGTTCAACCTAACTAGTAACAGAGGCATTTTTATCAGTGTTTGACATGATGTTATTTATTTGAAGGTGGGTTTCCTCTATACAAAGTAAACCACATGAGGGCAAGAACCTGGCCTACATTTTCCACTTTTATATCTCAGCCTCTAGTATAGTGGGCTATCAATAAATTCTGATGAATATATGAAGGAATATCTGGATGCCTTTCTCCACCATATAATTTCTTAACCTATTCCTTCATTTTCTTACATATTGTTGGGCAAATGAATTTGTAAAATTTGTATTATTTGAGTAGGCTCACTTTTATTGTTAAAAATGGCCCTGTTCTATGAAATTGCTAATTACCTTCCTGCTTGGGAAGGTCCATTGCTATGCTAATGTATGCTGGAGGAATGGTTTTTGACACCAGAAAGGTTTAAAAAGGAGAGAAGAAGAAGAAGGAGGAGGAGGAAGAAGGAAACCAAGATGGCAGGGTGCTGAAGAAGCCAGTTTGTGCAGAGAGAAGGGAGAAGATGTGCAGATGGGGAAGCAGAGGTGACTGAGCCTGGTGGGGGCCTCTGATTCAAGGAAAAACAGGAGAAGATTCTCCAGGTTGTGGAACCGAAATGTGTATGTGGGTTTGGGAGCCGTAAGTGAAAGGGAAGTGCTTTTCCCTTTGTGTATTTGCTCGCCTGCCAGTGTGAGGCAGAATAAAGGAATAGCCCACCATTTTTTGGCTCCACTGTTCCGTCTGTCCGAATTCAATGAGAACCTACACCTGCAGGACCACAACAGCAGCGACTGCTGGCCACACACATATCAAATACAGATCTCTTCTTCAATTCCTCTCTAATACTTAAGCAATTCTTTATTAATTTAAATGAAATTCAGAGTCTCAGATCGTCCTTTGTTATCATTTGTGATCATTCTAGTAAGGAGTAGTACAGGAGGCAAAAATAATTACTAAAGAAAATATTTACTAAAAAAAAAAGAAAATATTTACTAATAAAAAGAGCTAAGCACTTTATATGTAAATACTGTAATAGTAGTTTGCAAAATTGGGCTAATAAAACAAAAACCTCAGAACTAATTATTTTGGCTTATGCTTTGACATGCTCATAAAACATCATTACCTATTTATTTAAAATCATGTCTCCTTTATTAACCTAAGTCTAATTTCACTTACACCAAACTAAAAAACTATAGCTCTTTAGAATATTCTGCATTACAACTGATCAACTTTATATTTAGCAAGTTACTTTACAATATGAATTTGTGCTTATTTGTGTATAATTTAACAGCAATTTTCCTCATAATTTCCTCCTCCACAATGATCTGTATACGATGTGCTGATGATTAGCTTTCAAAATGTTAAACTATCTCCTACCAAACTAGTAGACAACTGTACAATAATGCCTCTCCTCAATCTAAAATCTTACAAGGCCCTGGCCGGTTGGCTCAGCGGTATAGCGTCGGCCTGGCGTGCGGGGGACCCGGGTTCAATTCCCGGCCAGGGCACATAGGAGAAGCGCCCATTTGCTTCTCCACACCCCTCCCTCCTTCCTCTCTGTCTCTCTCTTCCCCTCCCGCAGCCAAGGCTCCATTGGAGCAAAGATGGCCCGGGCGCTGGGGATGGCTCCTTGGCCTCTGCCCCGGGCGCTGGGGTGGCTCTGGTCGCGGCAGAGCGACGCCCCGGAGGGGCAGAGCATCGCCCCCTGGTGGGCAGAGCGTCGCCCCCTTGTGGGCGTGCCGAGTGGATCCCGATCGGGCGCATGCGGGAGTCTGTCTGACTGTCTCTCCCCGTTTCCAGCTTCAGAAAAATACAAAAATAAAAATAAAAATAAAAATAAATAATAAATAAATAAATAAAATCTTACCAAAATTCTTCCTACATCCAAACTTAACTCTTAAAGATTTAAATATTTCAAATTAATACTGGATTAAACGATTTATAAATTCAGCAAATTTTAATTCAAATAGTATTGTATGCCCAACTTATGTGCCAGATTAGGCACCTGGGACAACAAAACAAAGATTCCTGTTCTCGTGGAGCTTATTCGTTCTGGATGTGCCAGAAAATTCCTTCCTTCCTTTAAACTTATATAGTTCACAGGACAAAAAGTAACAGAAAAATTACACATCAAAACACTGTTTATAAATAATGAACATTAATTTAAAATAATAACGAAACTGCTTCTAGAATTTGTATAGAATAAGAAAGGAAAACTGATAAGTGAACAAGCATCAACTGACAATGCCATTATCTTGCTATGTCATCTTGAGTGCATCACAGGTTTTCCAAGCTCTTCCTTTAAATAACTAGAAATAAAGTACCAAGAAAGTTCTAGGGAATAACTACTGAATGAATTGTAGGCAAATGTTATAAAACTGTAATCACTTATGACTATTATTTTTCAGCTCATGTATAACAGAATGACCTAAGTAAGAGCTGAGCTCTTTCCCTCTTCCCCATGTATAACACATTGGAAATGTATTATAAGTACTGTTTTCCATCATTGTGGTTTATTTTCTTTAAAATACATATGATCTAATTAATCTTAATTATATTCCTAAAATATAAATGAAATTTTCAAATAATTTCCCTGAGGAAATTTTATAAAATAAGCTTTTATTCTTTATTTTCTCATTAAGGATTATAGGAATAAATATGTAGGATTCCTGTCAGACTAGATTGACAGGCTTCTGAAGTGAAATCTGTAATACAAGAGTAATCTGTCTCTCTGGGCATGCTATCTCTGATAGCCAGAAGGCAAATGAAATGAAAGCTGAAATGTGACCAGAGATGCTAGAACCGATAAAACACATTTTTCAAAAATTTAATAAAATTTCATACATAATATTCATTGAAAATGACTTTTCTCCTAATACTAATTTTAATCAAGAAAACCTCACATAGACTAGTGAAGGTTTACAAGAATTATGAGTTTTGAAAGATTGCTTTTACCCACTTTAAAGAAAAGCAAATGTACAATAGAACACAGTAAAATAGTGCACCTCAAATTTCTCAATACTCAACAAAATTTTTATAGTCTCAACAGAGTGAAAAAGCAAAGAACAAAGAGTTTTATCACCTTCAATAGATTAGCTGAATAGAGACACTCCATTACACATAAAAATGCCAACAACTTGGTAATTTTAAAACAAGCATTGAAAAGCTAAACACCACAGTGCCCTCTACTGTCACTGTAAAGAAACTTAATTTGCACTACAAACTGTAGTTTTTAAATTTCTGAACTATATTCAATATAATCAATTTTTAAAAGGCTCTTCTTTATTAATTTATTATGGTAAACATTTACGTCATAAAAGAAGAAAAATAGATAACTTCTACTATGTCTGATTGCTTCAAATATAAATAACAATATTATCATACCTCCCCAAATTATTTTTATCACTACACTTTTCCGACTTCAAGAGTAGAGGAAGGATAAGCTTAGAAAATAAAATCATTTATAGGAAAGGAAGCAAGTCTATAAAGAAAATAAGTATCTTTAGTTGAGACTTTCAGAGACTCGTGCCCAGACCACGCCTAAAGCAGGGCTCTCTAAAGTAAGTTAAATAAAATGACCCAATGGGGTATAAAAGAAAAGAAAATCACTTCTATTTATAATTAAGTGTTACTAATGATTAGTATGTAGAATAACAAACCCTCCTTGGATTGGTATAGTAGATGATAATGCATCAAGATATGTGGTATCCTGATAGAAAAGGAGAAGTTCTATAACATGGAGTGTTAACAATGGCACTCGCAAAGAACTATATACAACCACAAAGAATCTATATTGAAAAAAGTCTAACTACACAGTCATTATTAACAAATACATGACAGAGCTGTTTCTTATATCTAGTTCAAACCCTTGATTAGAATTAAAAATCTAATCAGATATGATATGAACTTTAAAAAGTAGAAATTATAAAGATTAACTGTACTGTAGATTCACATTTCACTATCGTTAATACTGAACCTCACCATAGGTATACATTATGCCTCAAAATAATGGGTAATAATAATATGACTCCATCACAATTAGCAAGATATTTGTAAATACTTTATTTCATACTAGCTCTTCCTTTGTATATCTAAATTTGTCTGTTTTATGCAGCACCTCATACATTAATATATAAATATATAAAATAAATGTATATAACCACATAGATATGTAGTATAAATATTAGAAGTACATCTTATCTTTTTAAACCAATTATGACATGTAATTAAAATAATTTAATCTATAAATAAGAAAATTTTAGTGTTATTATAATTAAAGAACCCTTCAGAGGAACCAGATGCTTGAAAAACAAAAGCCTTGTGTAAAAAAATGACTACCTATAGCACTTACATAAAGTACCTACTGTTAATGACAAAGTGACAAATCAACTGTGACCGAGGATCTTCCACAAAGTAATCACCTATATTGTTAAGCCATTATTTACTTTATCCTCTTCTACAGAAATACAAATTTAAAAATAGCAAACATCTTTCTTAATAATAAATTAACTTAATGACTATTCCCTCTGCAAACTCTTATATTTTCATAATTTGTCTTAAATACTAGTTATTTATACATCTTTTCTCTCACACTCAATTCACTATAAATTTTAGAGAGAACAATTTCTTACTATTTTTCTATAACCCAAGTTGTATACTTATTGGATATTGGGTAATAAATAAATAATGACTGAATAAATAAAGACTATCCACATGATTTACCAAAGTGAGCTTCTAGGTCTGTGTGTAACAGAGTCTATGCTCCTTATCTACCTGCCAACTACAGAGAACAACATAACATCCTTCCTGAAATCAAGAAGTCAAAGATTAAAGTGGTTCCTAAAACCAGCTATCCCATCAGTAGAAATATTTTACACTTTTGTGTAACACATGCAAAATTATTTACTATAGAATAAATAAAGAAGGCTAAAAATGTCCTTAATCTCTGAATCTAAAAAAACAAAAAAGGCCCTGGCCGGTTGGCTCAGTGGTAGAGCGTCAGCCTGGCGTGCGGAAGTCCCGGGTTCGATTCCCGGCCAGGGCACACAGGAGAAGCGCCCATCTGCTTCTCCACCCCTCCCCCTCTCCTTCCTCTCTGTCTCTCTCTTCCCCTCCCGCAGTGAGGCTCCATTGGAGCAAAGATGGCCCGGGCGCTGGGGATGGCTCCTTGGCCTCTGCCCCAGGCGCTAAAGTGGCTCTGGTCGAGGCAGAGCGACGCCCAGGAGGGGCAGAGCATCGGCCCCTGGTGGGCAGAGCGTCGCCCCCTGGTGGGTGGATCCCGGTAGGCCGCTTTCGGGAGTCTGTCTGACTGTCTCTCCTCATTTCCAGCTTCAGAAAAAACAAACAAACAAACTACCCAACCATGGAAAAAGTTGACTAACAGCAAAACAAACAAATGTCATAAATAATAATAATGATATGTCATGGAGGGGAAATGAAAATGGGAAAAAGGAGGAAAAAGAGGAAGGGATGAAGGAAATAGAAGAAGAAAAGAAAAAAAGAGGAGGAAAAGGTAAAGAGAAAGAAATAAACATAAATTAGACATTTTTATATTACTGTGCTAAATATTTTATGTATGGTGTTGGGCAGATAAAATATATTATGCTCACTTTGTTAAAGATGGGGCTGCCCACATGGAAGCCTGTTGCCCAGGTGATATTAATGTGTGTTGAGGGTGGGCTGTGGGCAGGCAGGATCCTTGTAGCCTGGGGCTTGGTTTTAGGACTAAGCCTTTCCCACCCTTTTCGTGGTACAATCCCATCATGCCTCAGATAAGTGACTTTGTATTAGAGACTTCCCTATTTTGTATATTGCTTTAAAGGTTTTTATTTCTACACTATAAAATAGGGGCAGAACAGGAGCTTGCCCTCTTGGTTCCTGAGATTAACATTAGAGGGGAGAGCAGAGAGGAGAGCAGAGAAAGGCCACGTGGAGAGGCCAGGAGAAGCAACCAAGATGGTGGAGTGCTGAGTGAGAAGCCAGTTTGTGCAGAGTTTGTGCAGGGAGAAGGAAGGAGATGGGGAACAGAGGTGAATAAGTCTGGTGAGCTAGAAACCATTGATTCTAGGAAACTCGGATAAGTCAGTAGCTTTGTGAGCACTGAGTGAGTGAGTTTTGGAGCCAGTGTGTGTTTTTACTTGCCTGCCAGGTGCAAGCTAGGATTAAAGTTGATGGCCCGCCAGTTTTGGGCTCTGTTGTTTCTTTACCGACTGTCCGAATCCAATGCGAACCTGCATGGACCAGGCTGCTGTGATGGTAGCCCTGGCTACTGGTTTCACATATGGCCAGGAGCCATCATCATGGCCATTCACATGTAGGTTCCCATTGGATTCAGGCAGATGGTAAAAAAATGAGAACCTGCATGTGGATAGCGACGACAGCCATGACTATTGGCCGTACATAAACATACTTCAGCTTCAAGAGGATAAAAATCAGAGCTACTCTTGTAGGCTTAGTGGCTCCACTTCAACTGGTGACTACAACTACTTGCAAAATAAATCCTAAGTTTTCTTCAGCAAGCGTTAAGTGTGGAGCAAGGTCAAGTGCTTGCATGAGCTGGGAACCAAATGCGCTGGAGCTGGAGACCCAATTCTGCTACTTACTTGTTACCTTGACCCCTCATCATTTAATAATATCAGCTCTAGAATAAAGTTACAAGGAATATCGTACATAAAATACCTAGGCCTGATAGGTCAGCTGCAGATGATCCGTGCTCAATAAATGGGTACTAAATACATTGGTGTGTTCATTATAATCCGTATAATTTTGTACTTTTAAGTAGAAAACACTGGAGAGAAAAATGTCTGTCTCAAGGTCTAGCTGTGTCAGTTTGTGTGTGTGCTCTCCTTCCTGTTTCCCTCCCTCAGACAGATTTAAAATATATATTCTGTCTTTAGACATTATTCCATTATTCTTATTACCAGTAATTTGCAAGTGCTTCTACCTTTTGTCCTCAGGCTCTTAGCAATAGCCACAGAATATAAAAGTATACTTAAGATGACTAGCTACTTGACTGGAACGAGGCCCTAACTCTTCCTACTTAAGCCTTTCACCACTGTTATCACCTTCCAGACGGCATTTTAAATAAATAGAGAATAAATTAATAGCTAACATCCATAGAAGTAAAACTTGTCACCCCTCCCCGATCACATATAAAAATACTTTAGTGGCTGATATGTTGGGTTCTAGTGCATTAGGCTCAAACCACTCAACAAAGCTTATCTGGCCCCTTCCAGTGTAACAACCAACCTGTGCAGCCTCCTCTCTCACCTCATTTCCTCCAACCTCTCCAAGTACATTATACTCTAGACACTGCACTTCTGTACGTGCTGTTCCTTCCAACTAAACACACTTTTCATAAAAGCTGTATCTTGCAGTAACAAATTAACTTGAGATCTTTTAAAGAATATTTCATTCATGTTTAATACAGTTGTATTTCTAAAGAGCATGTTCTATTGAGAAGTTAAATTGACTTTGAACTTCCTGAACAAAATCATATTTTGGAACTACCCAGGCTGTGACAATTATAATAATATGTTTAGAGAAATGAATATTGTTTTAAATAAATGGCCAAATAATTGTGACTTACTAATCACTCAAATCTAAGGTACTTTTTAGTTTTTAAAATTATTATACATAAATATAAAGGTCACTAAGGAGACTAATAAAACCCTTACAGTCTAATGAAATAAAATATAAAAAGCCATCAATTAGATTATATTTTATTGATATTCACCTAATTTTTTTAAAAATTTTCTTTATTAATTTTTAAGGGGGAGGAGGAGGAGGAGACAATCAATTAATTCCCGCATGTGCCCTGACTGGGAATAGAACCAGCAACTTCTGTGCTTCAGGACAATGCTCTAACCAACCAAGCCATGCAGCCAGGACAACTATCACCTAATTTTATGGATAACATCAATTAGTTTATATTTTATTGATAATAACTAATAGAAGATATTTCTAGAATTGTATTCTAACCAATTAAAACAAAGAAAATGCACAGCATGCCAATAGGGAGAAGAGCTTTTAAAAGGTAGAAAATTTTAGTAGGAAAAGCAAAGTGCAGAAATGTTGGCACACATCATAACCCTAAAATATCAACTAAGTGTAACAGAAAACAAGATAAACCCTAGCAATTCATTTTTATTTTTTAAAAAGCAGATCAGGTTAGGGGGTATGGAAGGATAAAAATACAGAACAAAGGATTTTTAGGACATGAAAATACTCTGTATGATACTACAATGGTACGTATATATTACTAGAAATTTGGTCACACTTAAAATATGCACAACACCAAGAGTTCACCTGAATGTAAACCATGAATTTTGAGTGATAAAAATGTATCATTATACTTCATCGGCTGTGATAAATGTGCCACTCTGGTGGGAAATGTTGATAATGAAGAAACTATGCTTGGGTAGGAGCAAAGCCTATATGAGAAATCTCTGTAACTTGCACTTCCATTTTGCTGTAAATCTAAAACTTCTCTAAAAAAATAAAGTCTATTAAAAGAGGAAAGCAGATCAGAAAAATTAGAAATCATTGCTAAACATAGGAGACTAATTTTTTTAAGGTTTACTCTGCACTTATAATTAGCAGTTTTAAACAGACTAAAAACGGCATGATAAAGCTAGCATGATAGCCTAGCCCTGGATTTATATTTGAAACACTTTTCTTTCAGAATTTTTAAGTATTATCTCTAAATACTGTTAGAAAACTTGTTTCAATAAATCGTATTCAACACTCCTTCTGTTCATAGACTGTATACAGTCCCTTCTTTGACACGAAGTATTAATCATCCTCAAAAGTTTATTGACTGTCTATTATACATAGTACACTTAGAAAATATAAAAAGTTCCTTACATTCAAGATTCCTTCTCTGAGGTCTTACAATCCAGCCCTCGGAAACGGTCAAAATGTGCAAAGTAGAACACTCCAAGTCCTCAAGTGGCACAGACCTTCCATCAGTCTGTCCTGTTCCCCTCCTGGTAACACTTTCCTCCTGTCTGGATTCTCCTCCTTTCAAAGTTCAACATAAGTGCTCTCTCCTGAAAAATCTTCCCTGACACCTTCTTGCTATTTTCTATCACAGCAACTCTTTCCTTCATTGCAGGGGTTTTTTTTAAACCATAATTAACTATTTGGTTTCTTGTTTACTGCTTTATTATCTGTATCCACTAACAACCTGAATAAACACTCCATATGGACACAGATGCCACTGTATTACAATTGATTAGCAAAGCACTCATTAAACACTGGTTAATGGAAGGCATAGATCTGGTATTCAGGATTAAGGTATGGGCCAGAGCAGCAATTTTCAACCAGCGTGCCACCAGAATTTTTAAAACATGCAATATCTCACATTTTGTCAAATGAAAAAAATCACAACAGCCAATACAATTGCCATCTGGTATAAATCAGTGAAAATTATACCTATTTTTTTTATCAGATCAGTAAAAAATATATTTTTTGGTATGCCACAGAATTTTAGTAATTAGTTTGTGTGTGCCATGAGATGTAAAAGGTTAAACACTGGTAGGCTAGAGATATTGGTAATAACTTACTCATGGAAACTGGTCGGATCACTTGTATGAAGTGCGTGGAGTTAGAAGAGAAGAGAATCTAGGATCAAGACTTGAAGAAGCCCAACATTTACAGTTTGAGTAGAACAGGCAAAGAAGACAAGGGAAGAGAAGTCAGATAAATCAAACAGAAGCCAAAGAAAGAGTGTTTCAAGAAGTGAGTATTCAACTACAAAATGCTGCCAAGAGATCTGGTAAAAAGTGAACAGAAAAGGATCCATTGGGTTTCATATCATGGAGATTACCGGTGACTTTAGCAAGAATCATTGCACAACAGTGTAGGATCTGATGACAAACTGTAGTGATGCGGAGGAGTGGAAGCAGAGGCACTAATGGTTATAACTGTGAAGGGCAACAGTGAGACAGGTGATAGATGGAGACCTTCAGTAACCAAAGAATCCTGAACACCCAGGAAATAAAGAAAACAGTACATCTGAATAGCAAAAAAATTCAAACAAGCAGGGAAAGCAGCCCTTCAATCCTTTAGTGCACCAGCACAATGGGGTAATCCTGAAAAGTAAACAATCCGCACATTGCGAGCATCCAATAACCTTAGCGGCTGGTGGCCTTGCCTGCTTAATAAATCGTCTCTTCATTAGACCTTAAGTGTCTCAAGAAGGGTAGAGACCTTGTCTGTTTAATCCATACCTGCATTCCCCGGACCGACCTCTGAATACAATCTTAACTACTGTCATAGCCATTTGGATTGTCTCTATCTTCTCATTCACTTTGGGTTTTTTGTGAGATAACTGTCACTTATGCAAACAAGTGTGAACTATTACAAGCACTACTGTTATTAAGCCTTGCTTCCCCATCAGACCCTTAAGTTTCTTGACAGCAGAACTTAGGTCTGCGATTCACATGACACGCTGAGTCTTGCAGGAAGTGAGGCTAAATAATAACGAACCTAAATAGCCGGCTTCTTCCTAAAAAGCTGTGACAAGTATTTCACAGTGATTACAAGGTCAGCAATCCGACCCGCCACCCCAGGCGCTGAGACGCCAGAGCCAGCGCTCCTCGGGGCCGGGTCGCCGCAGCCTCCTCCGAAAGCCGACCGGCCCCAGTCCCCGCGCTCCGCCCCGCGCTCACCTGCAGCGGCTGCACTCGGGCCTCCGCTCAGCCGGCTCCACCGGCAGCTCCCACAGCCCGTCGGCACTGGCGCCGTCTGCCTCCTCGCCCGGGTCCGCCGCCGCGGGCGCTCTGCCGCTTTCCCGCTGCTCCCACTCGTCCAGCGTCTGAGACCTCCAGGCCTCCGGCCGAGCGACTGGGCACCTGGACGTTCGCGCCTTTCCCTGCGGCTCCATGGCCGGCGCTAAGACCTCGAGGCCACACTGAGGCCCCGCTGCCGCCTGAGGGCGCCACACGCTGGAGAAAACGGCTCGCGCCGCACGGCGCCACGCACGCACGCACGGCACGTACGGGGAGGGGGCGGGTTTCCAAGGTTTAGGTTCGAGGTCCCACCCCGCAGCGGAGAAGGAACGAGCCCATTGGCCAATGGCCGTAGTCCATGACCTCTAGACCCAGAGCAAGATTAGGGTGTGTGGATTGTCCTGCGGAGAAAGTGAGATTAGGTTAGCCTTGCCAGGGTCAGGTAAGGGAATCCGCTCTGAATACACAGCAGGTAGCAAACCCAAATAAACTTTCCTTAATTTCACTTCTTTAAAAGTGAAAATATGAGGGAATTCTGCATTTTCCGCCTTAGCATGGCACCTTATGAATTAGCTGGTGAGCGTTCACTACAGTTGCAGCAGTTTATGTGCTTGATAAAGACAACACTCAGGAGATTGTACTGACTGACAACTGGATTCACGCTGGTCTGTTTCATGCGAATTTCTTGCTCTAGAAGGACAGGGACCTGTTTCCTGTAGCTTGTACTGCGTGGTATTTCTCCCAACATCAAGCATACTGTTTTCCAGTAGTCATCAAATATTGGTTAAATGAGGTTTTACATTTTCTGAGACACTTAAGATCAGGAGGCAATAGGAAGGCTGGTATTTTATGGATGGGGGGGGGGAGACATAGAAAGAGAAGAACTTTACCCAAGTTTTTACAGCTCCTGGATAACAGCAGTATAGCCCGCAGTTTTTTAAAAGCGAAAATTAAGCCCATCTTAGAATGAAAGCAGAAACTTGACTTGCCCAAAATGGTTGCTGCTTCTTTTCATCTATTAGTACTTTGTTAGTCCTACCAATAAAGTAGTTTACCACTAACAGTATTTGTATTTCTTAAAGTGTTTATTTCATATTAGGTTTCAGTTATCTTAGAGTCAAGTTTGTGAATAGAGTACAGACAGTGCTTGCTTTCAACTGTCTTTCATTCTCCCTCCTTCACACACACACACACACCCATTTTCTCCAGATTATTAGGATATAATTGACATGTATCAATGTGTAAGGTTAAAGTAAGAGTACAATGTGATGCCTTGATATACAAGTATCTATATTGCAAAATGATTTCCACAATAGGGTCAGTTAACATCTTCACACCTCACATAATTAATTCTTAATGACAACATTTAAAATCTAGTAAAAAATAGAAAGACCACATGCCCCAGCAATCCCACTTGTGGATATACATATATCCAAAGGAAATAAAATCAGGATTTTAAAGAGATATCTGTACTCCCATATTCATTGCAGTTTTATTCACAATAGCCAAGATATGGAAATAAACCCAGTGTACTTCTAAAGATGAATGGGTAAAGATGTAATATATCTATATTTACATGTATGTGTGTGTATATATATATGTATGTATACATGTGTGTATATATACATTTGCATATAGATATATGTGTGTGTATATATATGTACAAAACACAATATTATTTGGTCATGAGAAGGAAGGAAATTTTGTCATCTATAACAACATGGATGAACCTTGAGGGCATTATGCTAAGTGAAAGAAACAAGCAGAGAAAGACAAGTACTGTATGATATCACTTATATGTGAAACTAAAACTCTAACTCATTGAAACAGAGAGTAGAAGAGTGGTTGCCAGAGGCTGGGGGCTAGGAGAAATGGGGAGATGTTGGTCAAAGGGTACAAATTTCCAGTTGTAAGATTTATAAATTCTGGGGATATAATTTGCATTGCATGCTGACTATAGTTAACAATACTGTACACTATATATTCTTATGAAGTTAATGTTGATGAATAATTTCAGCCATCTAAAGTTTAAATTAAGAGGTGAATATATAAAAAACCATTTATCCCAGGGCAATTTCTAGGCTTATTAATAAATAAGGCAAGTGTTGAGTTTTTGTTTTTGGTTTTTGTTTTCATGATCCCTATCTCTCTACTGTCAAGGTCTGCCTTTTTTCTCCAACACTTCTCATGACCAGTATACAGGCTCTTACATATTTAGAGTAGTCTTCTGGAATTTAGAGTAGTCTCCAGGACCTTATGCAGCTCCCCAAAGCTATCCTATAGGCTTAACATGTGGTCTCCAAGCTCTGGATCCGAGAGATCTTCCCTCCCCAATATTTTCCTATAGCCCTTTGTTCTCTATAAACTAAGAACAATAGTTTACTTGTGCTTATATAATAATGGGTTACAGAAAATTGTACTGCTATGCTTTTGGGTAAACTACTCACTCTAAATTATATAGATGTCTTTTGGCACATGGCTTAACACTATAGAACTTCAAGTAGTTGTTGATATAAGTCAAGAGAGAATATGATACTTAATCATTTGAGGAATCTTTAATACAAACAAGATTGCCTCACCTTATTTAAAGAAATGAGCTTCTGATTATGCTACCTTTTATCAAACTATATTACAAGACAACAGTAATAAAAACATCATGGTACTGACATAAAAACAGTATATAGATCAAAGAAATAAATAGAGAGCCCAGAAATAAATCCCCGCCTATATGGTCAATTAATATTTGGAAAAGGAGGCAAAAACATATAATGAGGTAAATAAAAACAGTCTACTCAATAAATGGAGTTGGGAAAATTGGACAGATACACGCTAAAATAATGAATCTTGATCACCTTTTTATACCATATAAAAAATAAACTCAAAATGTATTAATGACTTAAATATAAGACTTGAAACCATAAAACTGCTAGGAGAAAACAGACAGTACCATCTCTGACAATCTTTTAGCAATATATATATATATATACACACACACACACACACATATATATATATACACACACACACATATATATATACACACACACATATATATATACACACACATATATATATACACACACACATATATACACACACACATATATATACACACACACACACACACACATATTTATATATATATATATATATCTCCTTTAGCAAGGGAAACAAAAAATAAATAAATAATTGGACTAAACCAAATTAAAAGATTTTGCACAGGAAAGTAAACCATTAACAAAATGCAAAGACAACCTACTGAAGGGGAAAAGATATTTGCCAATGATATATTCCATAGGGGGTTAATATCCAAAATTTATAAAAAACTTATACAACCTAACACCAAAAAAAAAACCAAAACCCTCAAACAAAAATAAACAATTCAACTAAAAAATGAGCAAAGGACCTGAATAAACACTTCTCCAAAGAGGATATACAGATGGCCAATGGACATATGAAAAGATGCTTAATGCCAACTAATCATCAGAGAAATGCAAATTAAAATCAGTGAGATATCACCTAAAAGCTGTTAGAATGGCTATTGTCAATAAATCGACAAACAACAATTGTTGATGACAATGTTAAGAAAAGAGAATCCTCATGCACTGTTGGTGGGAATGCAGATTGGTACAGCCACTGTAGAAACCAGTACGGGGACTTCTCAAAAAATTAAAAATGGAACTGCCTTAGGTACCAACAATTCAACTTCTATGCAAAGTAACCCAAAACACTAGTTTGAAAAGACTATATGCACCCCTATGTTCATTGCAGCATTATTTACAATAACCAAGATATGGAAGCAACCCAAGTGTCCATCAATAGACATGTGGGAAAAAAATGGGTGGTACATATATACAATGGAATATTGTTCAGCCATAACAAAAGAATAAAATCTTGTCATTTGTGACAACATGTATGAACCTAGAGAGTATAATGGTAAGGGAAGTAAATCAGACAGAGAAAGACAAATATCATATGGTTTTACTTACATGTGAAATCTAAAGAACAAAATAAATGAATAAACAAAACCAAAATGGACTCATCGATATAAGGAACAAACCGATGGTTGCCAGAGGGGTGGGGGGTTGGGAGATAGGTAAAAAAGGTGAAGGAATAAAGAGTACAAATTGGTCCTTACAAATACTCACAGGGTAGTAAAGTACGGCATGGGGCATACAGTCAGTAACATTGCAATAATACTCATGGCACCTGGTGGAACTGAAAATATCGTGGGGACACTTTATATATTACATGGTTGTCTAACTACCATGCTATACACCTGAAACTAATATAAAATAATATTTAATGTAAATTATAATTGAAAATTCATAAATTAAATATAAAAGTAATCCTTTGGAGGCCTCTTAATCCTAGAATGTGCAGAATGTGGGGAAGGGGGAGTATTTAATAGGGTAATGCTTAGCTAGTACTTCAAAACTTCTGAAATTCTTTAATTTGATAACAGCTTCTCATATGCAGAGTACCACCCTTTGATTTAATTTTGATCTGTTCAGTGAAAGCATTAATTCCAAGCACTTTTTACTACTATTACCTAAGATCTTAGCCTCTCTGCTTTCTTTCTTCATTTTGGAATGGTCATTTGCAGTGTATTTTTGTATCACTAGCAAATAACTGCTTTTCTTTAGGGTTTTAAGCCATCAATTCTTTCAATACCATCTTCCTGGACTGTCTCATCTATTCATATAACCTCAAAGACCAAAATTATGCCTCTAAATATTTCAAATTTACTGTACTTCAAGATTATTAATGAATTAAGTTAAAGTAGTAGATGTCTCAAAGTTCTCATTTCAATCATAAGAAGACTATATTCAAATAGAACTGCCTGAAAGTTTATAGGAAGGCAGAAACACTTTCCAAAGCTGGTATTCTACCTGTGATGAAAGAGGCTGCACGATTCAATCGTTCTCTAATGACATTTCTTGCTTTCCCTTATTTTGAACCAGCTAATTGACTTAGAATGGCTTTATTTTTAACCTCATATTTTTCTTTTGTACTTTGTTTCATGGCCTTCTTAGAGAAACTTCGACTTTCCTGATTTGCAAATAAAATTAAGGTAAATTGGGCCTGAACAGAAACTTTTTAACTGTAAGCTCCAGATAACTATAGGACTGTAAATTATTCAATATGTAATAATAGCATATATATTTTTCTCTCCAAAATTATGCACGTTGATTCTTTCATTAATCTGCTATCTCTGACTGTATTGTAGATCTTTAAAACCTCAGCATTGGTTATAGCAGGGGTCCCCAAACTACGGCCCGCGGGCTGCATGCGGCCCCCTGAGGCCATTTATCCGGCCCCCACCGCACTTCCGGAAGGGGCACTTCTTTCATTGGTGGTCAGTGAGAGGAGCATAGTCCCCATTGAAATACTGGTCAGTTTGTTGATTTAAATTTACTTGTTCGTTATTTTAAATATTGTATTTGTTCCCGTTTTGTTTTTTTACTTTAAAATAAGATATGTGCAGTATGCATAGGGATTTGTTCATAGTTTTTTTTATAGTCCGGCCCTCCAATGGTCTGAGTGACAGTGAACTGGCCCCCTGTGTAAAAAGTTTGGGGACCCCTGGGTTATAGGGTATTATGAGTCAGTCTTAGGTAGAATCTGCAGAATTTAAATACATTTATTATAATATGCAGTCTAATATATTATTTCTGAAAGATTCCTTCTCTTTGACCAGGTGTGTATCAGAGCTTTGCCAGACCTATATGGGCTCATGGTCTATAAAGTTTCTAAATAGCTCTTTCGGACAACCTATCCTGCCTCCCCCCAAATTACCTGGACCTAAGGTGATGAAGCTATCGTCTGGTTGATGAAGTTTGTTCTGGTAATAGGCTCTTCACACTTGAGATAAATCCAAACATATTTCTAAAACTGATGACCTTTTAAAAATATTGTCAGAATTTGGCATATTATGTATCCTCTTTCTTAATAAAACTACTCAATTTTCCCTTCTGCTTCAACATTACACCCTCACTGTCATCAGGTCACACCATTTCTAATATCCCTTAAATCTGCTTTCTCATCATTGTTTTCATTGCTGTATTTCAGGTTAGTACTTAATCAGATATTACCTAGGCTATTTTAACAGCTTCTTAAATGACTTTCTGCTCTACTCTTTCCCCAGTTGAATTCATTATCCATTCTGTAGACAGTTTTCTCTATGACTGTGTCATTCATCATAAACTATTAATGTGCGTTATGCTGTTATACACACACAGACACCCCTCTCTAGTATGCTTTACTATTTCATACTACTTGAATCGGTTATCAGTTTGCCTGGCTCCATACCTCCCAGATACATTTTATGTTTGGAAGATACTCCCTTTCCCAAAACCTGATTAAAAAAATTCTTCCTTACCTATTATTTAATATTTACAGTGTATTTAATGTTTCCTCTTCTACAACACAAAAATTAGTTAGATTTTGTTCGAGTTTTCACAAAATTTTATGCATCTATCTTAATATAGAAGTGTTGCTATTATTATTATTATTATTATTATTTTGTTTATTATGTCCTTCTTTCTATTATGCTTCCTGGATAAATGAACTGAGTTTTAAACATATTTGTGTCTCCTACAACTTTTCATAACCAACACATTCTAGGTATACAATAAGTCAGTGGTGTTCAAACCTGTCTTTGTATCACTGACTCTCATTAAAAATCAGCTATAGAAGTCATTCAATACAATGCAGACAAGAGAAGAGCTGAATTCTTACAAGATCTCTGAAATAAAAACAAAACTAAAACAGATCAATACTCTATGTTAGGGAATTTAAATTTGCTCCATATAATACAGAAAGGAAATACTATACTACTTATATTAGTCTGACTGACCGTAGAATAGAATTAAAATAAAAATATACTAACAAAATAAACTTATAAAATAATTTATATAAAATCATTTATTAAGGCCACCCATGTTAATCTTAATAAATATTAGTAATAATGAACTTAATAATCAAATCAATTTAAGAATCAAATTTATGTGTTCTGTAACAAAACAGAAGTATATATCTAATTATCGCTATGTTTTCCCCTCTGGCTATGTTCTTTCTCATTACAGTTAAATGGCTTGTTGCCCTCCGGCTGATGCACATTAAGGAATGACATCAATGTGAGAAAAATGGATGTAAGCATAAACTACATGACTCCACCTCAGTCCCCTCCCCTCACTCCCAGCACGCTGAGGGTTCAGTTTCAATTACTGGACAAGACCAAGAGGACAACTTGACTACAGGAATGTGTAAAGAACAATAACTCTAGTTTATGAGTTACTTGTTAACTTCAGTTCTGGTTACAAGGCCAAGAAGACCACGGAAGTCTAGCCAGCCATAAAAATAAAGTCCCTTTCTTAAAAGAAAAAATAAAGTCCCTTTCTTGAAAGAAACTGCACATCCACCCTCCCTCTAGGAGTTGTCCCCCTCCCAATTCCTTCAATCCCCTGGCTAAGGTGTCTGAGCTGTTGAGATGGGTTTTTGAGGATGGGAGTTGCCCCATCTTCTCAGGTTGCCAGGACTTGAAAAAACTTCTTTCCTTTTCACCAGCACCTGTATCAGAATGTTGGTTTTTCCTGTCACGGCAGGCAGCCAAATCTCCAAGTCGTTTACTTGGTTATATTCTAATAACTCATTTTAAAAGTAAATAAAGGATACTGTAAAGCCAGTAGCCACGGCCACCATCACAGCCGCCTGGCCCATGCAGGTTCGCATTTGATTCGGACAGACGGTAATGAAAATATGAAGCCAAGAACTGGTGGGCCATTATTTTTAATCCTAGCTTGCACCTGGCAGGCAAGTAAAAACACACACTGGGCTCCAAAACCCACTATTTCAGTGCTCACAAAGCTACTGACTTATCCAAGTTTCTTAGAATCAAAGATTTCTATGTCACCAGCCTTATTTACCACTATCTGTTCCCCATCTCCTTCTCTCTGCACAAACTGGTTTCTCCTTCAGCACTCCACCATCTTGGCAGCTTCTCCTCTCCTCCACGTGGCCTTTCTCTGCTCTCCTCCAGCATGGGCTCCTCTGCCCTCTTTTATAGTGTAGAAATCAAAACCTTTAACCCAATATACAAACAAGGAAATCTCTGATACAAATCACTTATCTGAGGCTTAAAACTAAGCCTTAGGTCAGGGGTCGGGAACCTATGGCTCGTGAGCCAGATGTGGCTCTTTTGATGGCTGCATCTGGCTTGCAGACAAATCTTTAATAAAAAAATAATAACATTAAAAATATAAAACATTGTCATGTATTACAATGCATTCTTTTCCTATCGCTCATGTTCATGGTTGCGGGTGGCTGGAGCCAATCACAGCCGTCTTCCGGGACAACACCAAAATTTTATTGGATAATGCATAAGGTACACAGGTCGTTGTATGGCTCTCACAGAAATATGAACATTTTAAAATATGTGGCATTCATGGCTCTCTCAGCCAAAAAGTTCCCCTGCCTTAGGCTATAATGACCCTGCCTGCTTACAACCTTTCTACCACACACAATGCAAACTATAAGTGAGCAAACATATATATCATTTTTACAAACTTATTGACCAACAGATACTTTAGTTAATATTATGAAAAATTTATAAAGAGCTTATATAGCAAACACATACATACATACATATGTATAGTTTTATTCATTTCTTGTAACTATTCAGAGTTAAATATTCTCATCTCCACATTAGAGAGAACACAAGTGACTCGCCCCAGCTTACACAGTCAGGAAGGAGTAAAGCAGCGACTCAAACCCAGGTCTAGACACTCCAACGTTTATAGTTTTTGTTTGGTTTGCTTGTTCTTTTCTACTTACACTTTAATATCTATGTCATTGATGGTTCTCTCTCTAAAGCCGGCAAAATTATATAGTGGTCTATTATGTGCATCAGTACTACCAGGCCCTAATTCAGAAGGAATTAAAAGAAAA
>NW_027095794.1:0-43246 GCF_036850995.1 Saccopteryx leptura | reverse complement strand
ACTGTGGCTTGATTCCCAAGATGCACAAGAGGTGGCAGCAGAGAAGCATATGTAACAGAGACCATTATTGTAAGAGCTATGGAGCAAGTTCCAGCCACCTTCAGAGGATTGAAATGATACCAAGTATATCTCTGGTTTTCACTACAATTAACGTTGAATGTAGAAGGAAGCAGTAACTAGAAATAGCTTATGTATACAAGTTATAAATGTTTCTTTTAGATAACTTTGGATTCATAATTGATAGATAATGCACAGCACCCAATGGATTTATTTTTCTAGGTGAACTGATATGAGCTGTCACTCCCCAAGGTGCACACAAGGTGGCAGCAGGGAAGCAAACTTGGAAAACATTTACCACAGATAATGCTGTATGTTCGTTCAAGCAAGTTTCAACTACCTCTAACCTTAGATATATTATAAAGCATGTTTCTTGTTGTAATTACACATAACATTAAACAGTAATAGAAATGAACTAAAAATCCTTTTTTGAAGGTAAGGAAATCCACTCTTAAATAACCCCAACCCTCAAAATCTCAATTCAAGTTACAAAATACTTAAAATTAATACAAATATAAACTACTTAAGGAAACCTTTGGAAAAATATAGTGATAAATATATTTTTGGGTAACAAAACCATAAAATACTCAGCCTTTCCACACATACTATGAACCAGGATACTAAATAAAATCCATAGAATGTAAAAGAAAAATGTGTTCACAGCCTGAGCAGGCAATGGCGCAGTTGTTAGAGCATTAGACTAAAATGCAGAGGACTCAGATTTGAGATCTCAATGGTGTCAGCTTTAGCGTGGGCTCATGTGGTTTGAGCAAAGCTCTGCAGCTTAAGCCCAAGGACGCTGACTTGAGCAAGTGGTTGCTCGATCAGCTGTAGCCCTCTTTTCAAGGCACATATGAGACAGGAGTCAATGAACACGTAAGGGGTCACAAGTAAAATTGATGATTGATCGGTGACCTGGCACATAATAAGACTCTCTCCATTTCTGTCTGTCTGTCCCTATCTATTCCTCTCTGTGACTCTCTCCTTCCTCGTCTCTTTAAAAAAATAAAAAAGAAAACAAGAAATGTTCCCAGAGACATTTGGAGGGTGTATACCATATTTTTTCATGTATAAGACTAATCTTTTTTGAAAAATGTGAGGTTAGAAAACGGGGTGCGCCTTATACACGGTTGTAGTATTTTTTACTTGAATTTCCCGTTTATTGGCATTTCTTATCATTTTCTCAGAACTTGTGCTCCAAATTTAAGGAGCGTTTTATACAGGGAGGCTTCTTATACATGGGGTTATATGGTACTTTCAAAACTTAGCATTTATTTTCTCTTGGGGTGCTTTTATGAAAAACATAATTCATTCATCTATGCAACTTTATCTTCAAAAATTATAACAAAAAAGCCATTGTCATTTTTTCTTTTATTTATTTATTCATGTTAGATGCAGGAAAAGGGTGAAAAAGATAGACAGATAATCAGAAACATCAATCTGATTCTGTATGTGTTTTGACCTAAAAGCAAACCTATGATATTAGCATATGGATGTAATTGCTTTAACTACTGAGCTCTTTGGTGAGAGCTAGCCATTGTCTTTTGGCGAAAAAATTTATTAGAGAAAACCAGAAGTAATTAAATATAAAATGATAATCTAGTCTGCTGTATTGATAAGACCAGAAGACTTTCCTTTGCTCTTGAAATTCAGAGGCATAATCACTATTTTTAGTTGTTTAGCACAAAGTGACCCCTTTCCTAACATGCATTTCGATTGCATACACTTGTGCCATGGAAGCAGTCCAAACTGAGAGACCTCCTAAGCTTTGGACATCAGAATTTATGTCAGTGTTGTTCACCACATACAAGCTAGGTTCTTTTTCTCAGGGTACACCTTCCAGGTTCTTTGGTTCATAAGTTCTATATTTTCTCAGTTTTATACCTGAGAACATGCATTGCTGAAAAACTGAGACTTATTTCTCAGCTCTGCCTTTTGAGAAACTGATATACTGAACCATGCTACAATAAATCATAACTGACAGCAAAGATATAGCACTACAAATTTAGTGTTTTCAAACATATGATGATTAAATTTATGTATATTTTTTCTTTCTTTCTACACCATGACAGAGTAGTATTGATAAGGATAGAAAATGAGTCTCTCTCAATCAATATAGCAGACTGTGTGAAGCACAGTGCCTTGCATATTATAGAAACACAATAAGTGTTTCCTGGATAAATGAATAAAGAGTCATTTGCAAACGTGCACAGATATCCATCAATGACAGACACTATGCACACAGAGAGCTATGCTCATGTGCAACTCACCTCTATGCACACAGATGTACACACACCCAAAATACCTGATTGTATATACATAGAGAAATAAAAGAGGTACACAAAAAATATGAAAAGAAAAGGTCCTGATATTAACAGTAGATCTATCTGTATGAAAATTTGTTGTTGTTGTTTTTGAGATCTTTTTTTTTGCACTTCTGTAATAAAAATACATTTTTTATAATAAAAAAATCTGTTAAAATTCAACATACTTGTCAAATCAAAGCAGATCCTATTTACAATACACGAAGTAGATTTATATATAAACATATCCAGAAACAGAATTTAAAAAAAAATACAATGGGAAGTCATTGAGTGCAGGGTCATGAGTTCCTAGCACAGTGCCTTGAATATGATGGGCACCTTCAAAGGCTTTATGAAAACATGGCTGGAAGAAAAGAACAAAAACAAGATGAACCAAGAGATTTTCATAAAACAAACGACTAAGAATACACAGAAACTTTACATAAATGGCAAATACGCATCAACGTTTATAGGCAATGCTCTCGACCAAACAATTTCTTTGGACCTGTACTGCAGCGTGATTCCCAAGCTGCACACGAGGTGGCAGCAGAGAAGCACATGAAACAGAGACCATTAATGTATGTGTTATGGAGCACGTTCCAGCGTCCTTCAGAGGATTGAAATAATACCAAGTATACCTCTTGCTTTCACTAAAATTAACGTTGAAAAATGTAGAAAGCTGTAACTAGAAATAGCGTATATTTAAAAGTTATAAAAGTTTCTTTTAGATAACTTTGGATTCAACATCGATAAATAACATACACCACCCAACTGATTTATTTTTCTAGGTGAACTGATCTGAGCTCTTATCCCCAAGGTGCACACGAGGTGGCAGCAGGGAAGTGCACTTGGAAAACATTTACCACAGATAATCCTGTATGTTCTTTCAAGCAAGTTTCAACTACCTCTAACCTTAGCTGTAATATAAAGCATGTTTCTTGTTGTCATTACACCTAATATTAAACAGTAATAGAAATGAACGAAAAATCCCTTTTTTGAAGATAAGGAAATCCACTCCTAAATAACAACCCCCCTCAAAATCACAATTCAAGTTTCAAAATACCTTAAAATTAATAGAAATAAAAACAACTAAAGGAAATCTATGAAAAAAGATAGTGATGAATATATTTTTGGGTAACAAAACCTTAAAATACTCAGAATTTCCACACATACTATGAACCAGGATACTAAATAAAATCCAGAGAAAGTAAAAGAAAAAAATGTTCACAGCCTGAGCAGGCGATGTCGCAGTTTTTAGAGCATTTGACTAAAATGCGGAGGACTCAGATTTGAGATCTCAAGGGCGCCAGCTTTAGCGTGGGCTCATGTGGTTTGAGCAAAGCTCAGCAGCTTAAGCCCAAGGTTGCTGGCTCGAGCAAGCGGTTGCTCGATCAGCTGTAGCCCTCTATCAAGGCACGAATGATTGTTTGTTTTTTGTTGAGTTTTATGAGTTCTTTGTAAATTTTGGATATTAGGCCCTTATCTGAGCTGTTGTTTGAAAATAACATTTCCCATTTAGTTGGCTGTCTGTTTCTTTTGATAACAGTTTCTCTTGCTGAGCAAAAACTTTTTATTCTGATGTAGTCCCATTCATTTATCTTTGCCTTCACTTCTCTTGCCATTGGAGTCAAGTTCATAAAATATTCTTTAAAACCCAGGTCCATGAGTTTAGTACCTATGTCTTCTTCTATGTACTTTATTGTTTCAGGTCTTATATTGAAGTCTTTGATCCATTTTGAATTAAATTTAGTACACGGGGCCAGGCTGTAGTCGAAAAAATGGGAACAGGACATGAACAGACACTTCTCCCAGGAAGAAATACAAATGGGCAACAGATATATGAAAAGATGCTCAGCTTCATTAGTTATTAGAGAAATGCAAATCAAAACTACAATGAGATACCACCTCACCCCTGTTAGATTAGCTATTATCAACAAGACGGGTAATAGCAAATGTTGGAGAGGCTGCGGAGAAAAGGGAACTCTCATCCACTGTTGGTGGGACTGTAAAGTAGTACAACCATTATGGAGGAAAGTATGGTGGTTCCTCAAAAAACTGCAAATAGAACTACCTTATGACCCAGCAATCCCTCTACTGGGTATATACCCCAAAATCTCAGAAACAATGATATGTAAAGACACATGTAGCCCCATGTTCATTGCAGCACTTTTCACAGTGGCCAAGACATGGAAACAACCAAAAAGCCCTTCAATAGAAGACTGGATAAAGAAGATGTGGCACATATACACTATGGAATACTACTCAGCCATAAGAAATGATGACATCAGATCATTTACAGCAAAATGGTGGGATCTTGATAACGTTATATGGAGTGAAATAAGTAAACCAGAAAAAAACAAGAACTACATGATTCCATACATTGTTGGAACATAAAAATGAGACTAAGAGACATGGACAAGAGTGTGGTGGTGACCAGGGGTCGGGGTAGGGAAGATATAGGAGGGAGGGAGGGAGGGAGGGAGGAAAAAAAAGGCACGAATGAGACAGGAGTCAATGAAAACATTAGGGGTCACAAGTAAAACTGATGACTGATCTGTGACCTGGCACATAATAAAAACTCTCTCCATTTCTGTCTGTCTTTCCCTATCTATTCCTCTCCCTGACTCTCTCCTTGTCTCTTTAAAAAAATAAAAAAGTAAACAAGATATATTTCCAGAGACATTTGGAGTGTGTATACCCTATTTCCCCATGTATAAGACTCATCATTTTTGAAAAATGTGAAGTTAGAAAAGTGGGTGTGTCTTTTACACGATTGTAGTATTTTTCACTTGAATTTTCCATTTATTGACACTTCTTTGCAGTTTCTCAAAATTTGTGCTCCAATAGAATGTGCGTTTTATAGAGGGAGGCTTCTTATACATGGGGTTATATGGTACTTTAGAAACTTACCATTTATTTCTTCTTGGGATGCTATTTTGAAAAACATTATTCATTCTTCTATGCAATTGTAGCTTCAAAAACTATAACAAAAAGCCATTGTCAATTTTTCTTTCATTTATTTATTCATGTTAGACGCAGGATAAAGGGTGAAAAAGATAAGACAGATAGTCAGAAACATCAATCTGTTTCTGTATGTATTTTGACCCAGGAGCAAACCTATGATATTAGCATATGGGTGTGATGCTTTAACTACTGAGCTCTTTGGTGAGAGAAAGCCATTGTCTTTTGGCGAAAAAATTTATTAGATAAAACCAGAGGTAATTAAATATAAAATGATAATCTAGTCTGCTTTGTTGATAAGACCAGAAGTCTTTTCCTTGCTCTTGAAATTCAGTGGCATAATCCCTATTTTTTTTTTGTTTAGCACCAAGTGATCCCTTTCCTAACATGCACTTTCTTTTGTGCCATGGAAGCAGTCCAGACTGAGAGACCTCCTAAGCTTTGGACATCAGAATTTATGTGAGTGTTGTTCACCACTTACAAACTAGGTTCTATTTCTCTCGGAAGTCCTCCCAGGTTCTCTGGTTCATAACTTCTATATTTTTTCAGTTTTATACCTGAGAACATGCATTGCTGAAAAACCGAGGTTTATGTCTCAGCTCTGCCTTTTGAGAAACTGATATACTGAACCTCGCTACAATAAGTCATAACTGACAGCGAAGATATTGCACTGCAAATTCAGTTCTTTGCAAACTTACGATGATTAAATTTATGTAAATTTTTTCTTTCTTTCTACCCCATGACAGAGTAGTATTGATAAAGATAGAAAGTGAGTTTCTCTGAATCAATGAAGCAGAATGTGTCGAGTCAGTGCCTTGCATAGAATAGCAATACAATAAGTGTTTCCTGAATGAATGAATAGTCATTTGCAGATAACCATAAATGTGAGACACTATGCACACAGAAAGATATGCTGATGTGCAATGCACATCTATGCACACAGATGTACACACACTCAAAATACCTGAGTATAATTACATAGAGAAATATAATAGGTACAAAAAGAATATGAAAAGGATAGGTCTTGATATTAACAGTAAATATATCTGTATTAAAATTTGTTGTTGTTGATTTTGAGATCACTGTTTTGCACGTCTGCAATAAGAATATATTTTTATAATAAAAATTTGTTAAAATTCAACATACTTGTCAAATCAAAGCAGATCCTATTTACAATACACGAAGTAGATTTATATAAAAACAGTTCCAGAGACAGAATTTAAAAAAAACTACAACGGGAAGTCATTGAGTGCAGGGACATGAGTTCCTAGCACAGTGCCTTGAATATGATGGGCACCTTCAAAGGCTTTATGAAAACATGGCTGGAAGAAAAGAACAAAAACAAGATGAACCGAGAGATTTTCATAAAACAAACGACTAAGAATACACAGAAACTTTACAGAAACGGCAAATAGGCATCAACGTTTATAGACAATGCTCTCGACCAAACAATTACTTTGGACCTGTACCGCAGCGTGATTCCCAAGCTGCACACGAGGTGGCAGCAGAGAAGCACATGAAACAGAGACCATTAATGTATGTGCTATGGAGCACGTTGCAGCGTCCTTCAGAGGATTGAAATAATACCAAGTATACCTCTTGCTTTCACTAAAATTAACGTTGAAAA
Organism: Saccopteryx leptura; assembly: GCF_036850995.1. Taxonomy (NCBI): domain Eukaryota; kingdom Metazoa; phylum Chordata; class Mammalia; order Chiroptera; family Emballonuridae; genus Saccopteryx; species Saccopteryx leptura. Next base: position 36,298 of record NW_027095794.1, on the reverse strand, counting down.
ATGTAGAAAGCTGTAACTAGAAATAGCTTATATTTAAAAGTTATAAAAGTTTCTTTTAGATAACTTTGGATTCAACATCGATAGATAACGTACACCACCCTACTGATTTATTTTTCTAGGTGAACTGATCTGAGCTCTTATCCCCAAGGTGCACACGAGGTGGCAGCAGGGAAGTGCACTTGGAAAACATTTACCACAGATAATCCTGTATGTTCTTTCAAGCAAGTTTCAACTACCTCTAACCTTAGATGTAATATAAAGCATGTTTCTTGTTGTCACTACACCTAATATTAAACAGTAATAGAAATGAACGAAAAATCCCTTTTTTGAAGATAAGGAAATCCACTCCTAAATAACACCCCCCTCAAAATCACAATTCAAGTTTCAAAATACCTTAAAATTAATAGAAATAAAAACTACTTAAGGAAACCTTTGGAAAAATGTAGTGATGAATATATTTTTGGGTAACAAAACCTTAAAATACTCACCCTTTCCACACATACTATGAACCAGGATACTAAATAAAATCCAGAGAAAGTAAAAGAAAAAAATGTTCACAGCCTGAGCAGGCAATGGCGCAGTTTTGAGAGCATTTGACTAAAATGCGGAGGACTCAGATTTGAGATCTCAAAGGCTCCAGCTTTAGCGTGGGCTCATGTGGTTTGAGCAATGCTCAGCAGCTTAAGCCCAAGGTTGCTGGCTCGAGCAAGCGGTTGCTCGATCAGCTGTAGCCCTCTATCAAGGCACGAATGATTGTTTGTTTTTTGTTGAGTTTTATGAGTTCTTTGTAAATTTTGGATATTAGGCCCTTATCTGAGCTGTTGTTTGAAAATAACATTTCCCATTTAGTTGGCTGTCTGTTTCTTTTGATAACAGTTTCTCTTGCTGAGCAAAAACTTTTTATTCTGATGTAGTCCCATTCATTTATCTTTGCCTTCACTTCTCTTGCCATTGGAGTCAAGTTCATAAAATATTCTTTAAAACCCAGGTCCATGAGTTTAGTACCTATGTCTTCTTCTATGTACTTTATTGTTTCAGGTCTTATATTGAGGTCCTTGATCCATTTTGAATTAAATTTAGTACACGGGGCCAGGCTGTAGTCGAAAAAAATGGGAACAGGACATGAACAGACACTTCTCCCAGGAAGAAATACAAATGGGCAACAGATATATGAAAAGATGCTCAGCTTCATTAGTTATTAGAGAAATGCAAATCAAAACTACAATGAGATACCACCTCACCCCTGTTAGATTAGCTATTATCAACAAGACGGGTAATAGCAAATGTTGGAGAGGCTGCGGAGAAAAGGGAACTCTCATCCACTGTTGGTGGGACTGTAAAGTAGTACAACCATTATGGAGGAAAGTATGGTGGTTCCTCAAAAAACTGCAAATAGAACTACCTTACGACCCAGCAATCCCTCTACTGGGTATATACCCCAAAATCTCAGAAACATTGATATGTAAAGACACATGTAGCCCCATGTTCATTGCAGCACTTTTCACAGTGGCCAAGACATGGAAACAACCAAAAAGCCCTTCAATAGAAGACTGGATAAAGAAGATGTGGCACATATACACTATGGAATACTACTCAGCCATAAGAAATGATGACATCAGATCATTTACAGCAAAATGGTGGGATCTTGATAACGTTATATGGAGTGAAATAAGTAAACCAGAAAAAAACAAGAACTACATGATTCCATACATTGTTGGAACATAAAAATGAGACTAAGAGACATGGACAAGAGTGTGGTGGTGACCAGGGGTCGGGGTAGGGAAGATATAGGAGGGAGGGAGGGAGGGAGGAAAAAAAAGGCACGAATGAGACAGGAGTCAATGAAAACTTTAGGGGTCACAAGTAAAACTGATGACTGATTTGTGACCTGGCACATAATAAAAACTCTCTCCATTTCTGTCTGTCTTTCCCTATCTATTCCTCTCCCTGACTCTCTCCTTGTCTCTTTAAAAAAATAAAAAAGTAAACAACATATATTCCCAGAAACATTTGGAGTGTGTATACCCTATTTCCCCATGTATAAGACTCATCATTTTTGAAAAATGTGAAGTTAGAAAAGTGGGAGTGTCTTTTACACGATTGTAGTATTTTTCACTTGAATTTTCCATTTATTGACACTTCTTTGCAGTTTCTCAAAATTTGTGCTCCAATAGAATGTGCGTTTTATAGAGGGAAGCTTCTTATACATGGGGTTATATGGTACTTTAGAAACTTACCATTTATTTCTTCTTGGGATGCTATTTTGAAAAATATTATTCATTCTTCTATGCAATTGTAGCTTCAAAAACTATAACAAAAAGCCATTGTCCATTTTTCTTTCGTTTATTTATTCATATTAGACGCAGGATAAAGGGTGAAAAAGATAAGACAGATAGTCAGAATCATCAATTTGTTTTGGTATGTTCCTTGACCAAGGAGCAAACCTATGACATTAGCATATAGGTGTGATGCTTGCAATACTGAGCTCTCTGGTGAGAGTATGGCATTGTCCTTTGGAAAAAAAATTTACTGGAGAAAACCAGAGGGAATTAAATAATAAAATGACAATTTAGTCTTCTGTGGCGACAACACCAGCAGAATTTCCTTTGCTCTTAAAATTCAGGGGCATACGCACTATTTCTAATTTTTAGCAGAAAGTGACCCCTTTCCTAACATGCACTTTCTCTTGTGCCATGGCAGCAGTCTAGACTGAGAGGCCACCTAAGTTTGTACATCAGAATTTATCTGAGCATTGGTCATAACATAGAAGCTAGGTTCATTTGCTCACAGAACACCTGAAAGGGTCTTTGATTCATAACTTCTCTATATTCTCAGTTTAATACCTGAGAACACGCATTGCTGAAAAATCGAGTCTTATGTCTCAGCTCTGCTTTCTGAGAAACTGATATGCTGAACATCGCCATAATAAATCATAACTGACACCAAAGATATTGCACTACCAAATACAGTGCTTGTTTCAACATACGATTATTTTCTTTATGTATATTTTTTCTTCTGTCTACCCCAGGAAATTGTAGTATTCATAAAGACATAAAGTAAGTCTATCTCATTCCCTTTAGGCATACAGTGTCGAGCATTGTGCCTGTTACATAATAGAAATACCATAAGTGTTTCCTGAATGAATGAATTAATAGTCATTTGCATACTTACAAAGATATCTACAAATGACAGAGCCTGTGCACCCAGAGAGATATGCTCTTGTGCAATGCAGATCCATGCTCACAGATGTACAAACACCCAGTGAACCTGAGTATATACACAAAGAGATATATAATATGTACACAAAAATTCGGAAAGAAAATGTCCTAGTCGGAACAGAAGATATATCTCTATGAAAGTCTGTTATTGTTGATTTTGAGATCATTTTTCTTGACTTCTGCAATAAGAATACATTTTTCTATAATATAAAAGATGTTAAAATTCAACATACCTGTCAAATCAAAGCCCATACTATTTTGCAATACAAGAAGTAGTTTGATATAAAAGGAATGAAAAAGATAGAAGTTAAAAGAGTAGAATAGGAAGTCCTTGAATGCAAAGACATGAGTTCCTTGCACAGTGCTGTTATGTGATGCGCACTTTAAAGGCTTTATGAAAGCAAGGCTGGAAAAAAAGAAGAAAAAGGGAATCAAGTGAGAGATTTTAAGAATACAAACCACTGAGAATACACAAAAACTTTAGAGAAAAGGCAAATTGGAATCAACGTTTATAGAAAATGTTCTCTCCCAAATTATTCCTTTGAACCTGTACTGAGGCATGATTCCGAAGATGCACACGAGGTGGCACCAGAGAAGCACTTGTAACAGAGGCCATTATTGTATGTTCTATGGATCATGTTCCAGCCAAATTCAGAAGACTGAAATGATACCAAGTATATTTCTTGTTTTCACCACAGTTAACGTAGAAAGTAGTAGTAACCAGAAATTCCTTCTATTTGCAATGTATAAAAGTTGCTTTTAGATAGCCTTGGATTTAACATTGATAGATAACGCACAACAACCAACTGCTGTATTTTTCAAGGTAAACTGCTCTGAGCTGTTACTCTAATGGTGAAAATGACGTGGCAGCAGAGAAGCACACTTAAGAAATAATTACCACAGATAATCCTGTATGTTCTTTCAAGCATGTTTCAACTTCCTCTAACCTGAGAATTGATAGAAATCATGATTCTTGTTGTCATTACACTTAATATAGTAAACAGAAATAGAAATTAACTGAAAATTTCTTTCATTTAAGGTAAAGAATTTCACTCCTAAATGACCCTCTTCTCAAAATCACTTTTCAAGTTACAAAATATTTGGTTGGGGAATAAGTTCCTAGCATTTTAAACGAAGATTTTTATTTAAAAGGAATAGTAATTATAGCAATAGGTTAATCAATTATTTATTCGCCATTGCTGTTTACAATCTCTTCCCACCTCTCGACTAATTTGTTATTGTTCTTCCTCCAAAAATCACCTGGTCTAGTGTCAAAGAATTTCTTGAGCCGGTTTTTAAGGAACTCTTTGTTATCGAAGATAACGCCCACCATATGGTTTGACAGAGAGCGGAAAAGATGGTAACGGTGGGTGCAAGGTCCGGAGAATACGGCGGATGCTGAAGGACGTCCCATTCGAGCTCTTGGAGTGTGGCCTGACGACTGGTGCAACATGGATCCTGTCCTTGTCGTGAAGGAGTACATGTTTACCATGTCGATCAGGTCTTTTCAGTCGAATTGCCACATTCACGCGGTGTAGCTGGATAATGTCGAGCTCCTTGTTGACCGTGGCATTCTTCTCGAGCATTTCCCAGTGCAACATGCCCTCCCAGTCCCGCCAAACACATATCATCATCTTCTCTGGAAGAAGTTCCGGCTTGACTCTCGGCTTTGACGTATCTCCTGGAGCGACCCAATCCTTTCTTTGTTTCATATTGATGTATAGGCACCATTTCTAATCTCTCTAGATGATTCGGTAAAAAAAGGGCTGTTTATGACCACGTGTTGCTTGATGAAGGGCGAGTTGCTGAGAAGCAATTTGAAGGTGACTTTCCTTGTTTTTTTTCGTTGAGCTCATGAGGCAACCAGTCTCCCAATTTTTCGGTAAATCCCATTCAATGAAGGTGATTAAGAATCGTCTTATGATCGCAGTTCATTTTTTCCACCAATATATGACTGGTTTGGTGACCGTTCTTTCAAATGTGATTTGAGACGTTCTTCATCGAATTCAGAAAACCTTCCGCTGCGGGACGTGTCATCGACGTCAAAGTCGCCATTTTTTTAAAAATTTATTTATTCCTTTTTGGAATACAGAGAGAGTCAGAGAGAGAGAGAAGGGGGGAGGAGCTGGAAGCATCAACTCCCATATGTGCCTTGACCAGGCAAGCCCAGGTTTTCGAACCGGCGAGCTCAGTATTTCGAGGTCGACGCTTTATCCACTGCGCCACCACCGGTCAGGCATTGTCGCCATTTTTGAAGTTTTCAAACCATTTCCGTGCTGTAGACTCGCCTATGACACCTTCTCCATACACGTCGCAAATGTCTCGGGCTGCTTCAGCAGCTTTTTGACCTCGATGAAAAGCAAAGAAGAGCAGGTGTCGAAAATGTTGATTTTTGCCTACTGGGTATTCCAATTCTAAGCCTCAAAACTAATAAAAAATTAAATAACTCAAAAATCCAATCAACAGAGTTTTGTAGAGCAGAAAGAGTTTGATCGAATGAATACTTACCCTTTGCTGAACAGCAAACAAATCCTTGTAAAATAAAAGAAAATATAAAAACGCTACGAACTTATTTCCCAACCCAAATAGCTTAAAAGTAATGGAAATAAAAACCACATAAGGAATCCTATAGAAAAGTACTGTGATGAATATATTGTAGGGCAAGAAAACCTTAAAATACACAGCCTTTCCACCCACAGTAAGCACCAGGATACTAAATAAAATCCAGAGAAAATAAAGAAAAAATGATCACTGCTTGAGCAGGGGATGGCACTGTGGTTAGAGCATTTGACTGGAATGCAAAGGACCCAGGTTTGAGATCCCAAGGGCGCCAGCTTGAGCGAAGGCTCATGTCATTGGAGCAAAGCTCACCAGCTTGAGCCCAAGGTCGCTGGAACGAGCAAGAGGTGACTCGATCAGCTGAAGCCCACTGTTCAAGGCATATATGAGACAGGAGTCAATGAACACGTAAGGTGTCACAACAAAAAGCTGATGATTTTTCTGTGACCTGGCAAATAATAAAAAAATCTCTCCATTTCTGTCTGTCTGTCCCGATATATCCCTCTCTTTGGCCCTCTCCCTTTCTCTGTAAAAAAAAACACAGAAAATAGAACAGTGCACAGAGACATTTGGAGGGTGTATACCATATTTCCCCATGACTAAGACCCATCATTTCTGAAAAAGATGGGGTTAGAAAACTGAGTGCCTCTTAGACAGTGGTTGTAGTATTTTTTTACTTGCAATTCCAGTTTATGCGCATTTCTTCTCATTTTCTCAAAATTTGTGCCCCAAAATTAAGGTGCGTCTTATACAGGGAGACTTTTTATAATTGGGGAAATATAATACTTTACGAAATTATCATTGATTTCCTCTTGGGGTGAGATTTAGAAAAACATAATTGATTCTTCTGTGCAACTTAAGCTGCAAAAGCAACAATAGAAAAGCCACTGTCGTTTTTCTTCTCTTTATTTATTCATGTTAGACGTAGGATAGAGGGTGAGAAAGACAGAAAGATAGTCAGAATCATCAATTGGTTTTGGTATGTGCCTTGACCAAGGAGCAAACCTATGACATTAGCATATAGGTGTGATGCTTGCAATACTGAGCTCTCTGGTGAGAGTAAGGCATTGTCCTTTGAAAAAAATTTTACTGGAGAAAACCAGAGGGAATTAAATAATAAAATGACAATTTAGTCTTCTGTGGCGACAACACCAGCAGAATTTCCTTTGCTCTTAAAATTCAGGGGCATACGCACTATTTCTAATTTTTAGCAGAAAGTGACCCCTTTCCTAACATGCACTTTCTCTTGTGCCATGGCAGCAGTCTAGACTGAGAGGCCTTCTAAGTTTGTACATCAGAATTTATCTGAGCATTGGTCATAACATAGAAGCTAGGTTCATTTGCTCACAGAACACCTGAAAGGGTCTTTGATTCATAACTTCTCTATATTCTCAGTTTAATACCTGAGAACACGCATTGCTGAAAAATCGAGTCTTATGTCTCAGCTCTGCTTTCTGAGAAACTGATATGCTGAACATCGCCATAATAAATCATAACTGACACCAAAGATATTGCACTACCAAATACAGTGCTTGTTTCAACATACGATTATTTTCTTTATGTATATTTTTTCTTCTGTCTACCCCAGGAAATTGTAGTATTCATAAAGACATAAAGTAAGTCTATCTCATTCCCTTTAGGCATCCAGTGTCGAGCATTGTGCCTGTTACATAATAGAAATACCATAAGTGTTTCCTGAATGAATGAATTAATAGTCATTTGCATACTTACAAAGATATCTACAAATGACAGAGCCTGTGGACCCAGAGAGTTATGCTCTTGTGCAATGCAGATCTATGCTCACAGATGTACAAACACCCAGTGAACCTGAGTATATACACAAAGAGATATATAATATGTACACAAAAATTCGGAAAGAAAATGTCCTAGTCGGAACAGAAGATGTATCTCTATGAAAATCTGTTATTGTTTTTGAGATCATTTTTCTTCACTTCTGCAATAAGAATATATTTTTCTATAATATAAAAGCTGTTAAAATGCAACATACCTGTCAAATCAAAGCCCATCCTATTTTACAATACAAGTAGTTTTATATAAAAGGAATGAAAAAGACAGAAGTTAAAAGAGTAGAATAGGAAGTCCTTGAATGCAAAGACATGAGTTCCTTGCACAGTGCTGTTATGTGATGCGCACTGTAAAGTCTTTATGAAAGCATGGCTGGAAACACGGAAGAAAAAGGGAATCAAGCGAGAGATTTTAAGAATACAAACATCTGAGAATACACAAAAACTTTAGAGAAAAGGCAAATTGGAATCAACGTTTATAGAAAATGTTCTCTCCCAAACTATTCCTTTGAACCTGTACTGAGGCGTGATTCCGAAGATGCACACGAGGTGGCACCAGAGAAGGACTTGTAACAGAGGCCATTATTGTATGTTCTATGGATCAAGTTCCAGCCAAATTCAGAAGACTAAAATGATACCAAGTATATTTCTTGTTTTCACCACAGTTAACGTTGAAAGTATTAGTAACCAGAAATTCCTTCTATTTGCAACGTATAAAAGTTTCTTTTAGATAGCCTTAGATTTAACATTGATAGATAACGCACAACACCCAACTGCTGTATTTTTCAAGGAAAACTGCTCTGAGCTGTTACTCTAATGGTGAAAATGACGTGGCAGCAGAGAAGCACACTTAAGAAATATTTAACACAGATAATCCTGTATGTTCTCTCAAGCATGTTTCAACTACCTCTAACCTGAGAATTGATAGAAATCATGATTCTTGTTGTCATTACACTTAATATAGTAAACAGAAATAGAAATTAACTGAAAATTTCTTTCATTTAAGGTAAAGAATTTCACTCCTAAATGACCCTCTTCTCAAAATCACTTTTCAAGTTACAAAATATTTGGTTGGGGAATAAGTTCGTAGCTTTTTAACCGAAGATTTTTATTTAAAAGGAATAGTAATTATAGCAATAGGTTAATCAATTATTTATTCGCCATTCCTGTTTACAATCTCTTCCCACCTCTCGACCAATTTGTTGATGCTCTTCCTCCAAAAATCACCTGGTCTGGTGTCAAAGAATTTGTTGAGCCGGTTTTTAAGGATCTCTTTGTTATCGAAGGTAACGCCCACCATATGGTTTAACAGAGAGCGGAAAAGATGGTAACGGTGGGTGCAAGGTCCGGAGAATACGGCGGATGATGAAGGACCTCCCGTTCTAGCTCTTGGAGTGTGGCCTGACGACTGGTGCAACATGGGTCCTGTCCTTGTCGTGAAGGAGTACGTGTTTACCATGTCGATCAGGTCTTTTCAGTCGAATTGCCACATTCACGCGGTGTAGCTGGATAATGTCGAGCTCCTTGTTGACCGTGGCATTCTTCTCGAGCATTTCCCAGTGCAACATGCCCTCCCAGTTCCGCCAAACACATATCATCATCTTCTCTGGAAGAAGTTCCGGCTTGACTCTCGGCTTTGACATATCTCCTGGAGCGACCCAATCCTTTCTTTGTTTCATATTGATGTATAGGCACCATTTCTAATCTCTCTAGATGATTCGGTAAAAAAAGGGCTGTTTATGACCACGTGTTGCTTGATGAAGGGCGAGTTGCTGAGAAGCAATTTGAAGGTGACTTTCCTTGTTTTTTTTCGTTGAGCTCATGAGGCAACCAGTCTCCCAATTTTTCGGTAAATCCCATTCAATGAAGGTGATTAAGAATCGTCTTATGATCGCAGTTCATTTTTTCCATCAATACATTACTGGATTGGTGACCGTTCTCTTTCAAATGTGATTTGAGACGTTCTTCATCGAATTCAGAAAACCTTCCGCTGCGGGACGTGTCATCGACGTCAAAGTCGCCATTTTTTTGTTTAAATTTTATTTATTCCCTTTGGAATAGAGAGAGAGAGACAGAGAGAGAGAGAAGGATGGGAGGAGCTGGAAGCATCAACTCCAATATGTGCCTTGAACAGGCAAGCCCAGGTTTTTGAACCGGCGACCTCAGTATTTCCAGGTCTACGCTTTATCCTCTGCGCCACCAACGGTCAGGCAAAGTCGCCAATTTTGATGTTTGCAAACCATTTCCGTGCTGTAGACTCGCCTATGGCACCTTCTCCATACACGTCGAAAATGTCTCGGGCTGCTTCAGCAGCTGTTTGACCTCAAGGAAAAACAAAGAAGAGCAGGTGTCGAAAATGTTGATTTTTGCCTACTGGGTATGCCAATTCTAAACCTCAAAACGAATAAAAAATTAAATAACTCAAAAATCCAATTAACAGAGTTTTGTAGAGCAGAAAGAGTTTGATCGAATGAATACTTATTCTTTGCTGAACAGCAAACAAATCCTTGTAAAATAAAAGAAAATATAAAAACGCTACAAACTTATTTCCCATCCCAAATAGCTTAAAACTAATGGAAATAAAATCCACATAAGGAATCCTATAGAAAAATGCAGTGATGATACCTGACTTTAAACTATATTATAGGGCCACAATAATCAAAACAGCATGGTATTGGCAGAAAAATAGACACTCAGACCAATGGAACAGAATAGAAAGCCCAGAAATAAAACCACATATATATGGTCAAATAATCTTTGATAAAGGGGCCAACAACACACAATGGAGAAAAGAAAGCCTCTTCAACAAATGGTGTTGGGAAAACTGGAAAGCCACATGCAAAAGAATGAAACTCGACTACAGCCTGTCCCCGTGTACTAAAATTAATTCAAAATGGATCAAAGACCTAAATATAAGACCTGAAACAATAAAGTACATAGAAGAAGACATAGATACTAAACTCATGGACCTAGGTTTTAAAGAACATTTTATGAACTTGACTCCAATGGCAAGAGAAGTGAAGGCAAAGATAAATGAATGGGACTACATCAGAATAAAAAGTTTTTGCTCAGCAAGAGAAACTGATATAAAAATAAACAGACAGCCAACTAAATGGGAAATGATATTTTCAAACAACAGCTCAGATAAGGGCCTAATTTCCAAAATTTACAAAGAACTCATAAAACTCAACAACAAACAAACAAACAATCCAATAAAAAAATGGGAAGAAGACATGAATAGACACTTCTCCCAGGAAGAGATACAAATGGCCAACAGATATATGAAAAAATGCTCAGCTTCATTAGTTATTAGGGAAATGCAAATCAAAACTACAATGAGATACCACCTCACACCTGTTAGATTAGCTATGATCAACAAGACGGGTAATAGCAAATGCTGGAGAGGCTGTGGAGAAAAAGGAACCCTCATTCACTGTTGGTGGGACTGTAAGGTAGTACAACCATTATGGAGGAAAGTATGGTGGTTCCTCAAAAAACTGAAAATAGAACTACCTTATGACCCAGCAATCCCTCTACTGGGTATATACCCCCAAAACTCAGAAACATTGATACGTGAAGACACATGTAGCCCCATGTTCATTGCAGCACTGTTCACAGTGGCCAAGACATGGAAACAACCAAAAAGCCCTTCAATAGAAGACTGGATAAAGAAGATGCGGCACATATACACTATGGAATACTACTCAGCCATAAGAAACGATGACATCAGATCATTTACAGCAAAATGGTGTGATCTTGATAACGTTATAAGGAGTGAAATAAGTAAATCAGAAAAAAACAAGAACTACATGATTCCATACATTGGTGGAACATAAAAATGAGACTAAGAGACATGGACAAGAGTGTGGTGGTTACCAGGGGTGGGGGGAGGGAGGACAGGGGGAGAGTTAGGGGGAGGGGGAGGGGCACAGAGAACTAGATAGAGGGTGGCGAAGGACAATCTGACTTTGGGCGAGGGGTATGCAACATAATTTAATGACAAAATAACCTAGACATGTTTTCTTTGAATATATGTACCCTAATTTATTAATGTCATCCCATTACCATTAATAAAAATTTATTTAAAAAAAAAAAAAAAAAAAAAAAAAAAAGGAAAATGCAGTGATGAATATATTGTAGGGCAAGAAACCTTAAAATACACAGCCTTTCAACCACAGTAAGCACCAGGATACTAAATAAAATCCAGAGAAAATAAAAGAAAAAATGATCACAGCTTGAGCAGGCGATGGCATTGAGGTTAGAGCATTTGACTGGAATGCAAAGGACCCAGGTTTGAGATCCCAAGGGCGCCATCTTGAGCAAAGGCTCAGGTCATTGGAGGTAAGCTCACCAGCTTGAGCCCAAGGTCGCTGGAACGAGCAAGAGGTCACTCGATCAGCTGTAGCCCAGTGTTCAAGGCATATATGAGACAGGAGTTAATGAACACTTAAGGTGTCACAACAAAAAGCTGATGATTTTTCTGTGACCTGGCAAATAATAAAAAAATCTCTCCATTTTTGTCTGTCTGTCCCTATATATGCCTCTCTTTGGCCCTCTCCCTTTCTCTGTAAAAAAAAAAAAGAGAAAAAAGAACAGGGCACAGAGACATTTGGAGGGTGTATACCATATTTCCCCATGACTAAGACCCATCATTTTTGAAAAATATGGGGTTAGAAAACTGAGTGCCTCTTAGACAGTGGTTGTAGTATTTTTTTACTTGCAATTCCAGTTTATGCGCATTTCTTCTCATTTTCTCAAAATTTGTGCCCCAAAATTAAGGTGCGTCTTATACAGGGAGACTTCTTATAATTGGGGAAATATGGTACTTTACGAAATTATCATTGATTTCCTCTTGGGGTGAGATTTAGAATAACATAATTGATCCTTCTATGCAATTTAAGCTGCAAAAACAACAACAAAAAAGCCACTGTCGTTTTACTTCTTTTTATTTATTGATGTTAGAGGTAGGATAGAGGGGGAGAAAGACAGGAAGATAGTCAGAATCATCAATTTGTTTTGGTATGTGCCTTGACCCAGGAGCAAACCTATGACATTAGCATATAGGTGTGATGCTTGCACTACTGAGCTCTCTGGTGAGAGTAAGGCATTGTCCTTTGGAAAAAATTTTACTGTAGAAAACCGAGGTAATTAAAAATAAAATGATAATTTAGTCTTCTGTGGCGACAACACCAGCAGAATTTCCTTTGCTCTTAAAATTCAGGGGCATAAGCACTATTTCTAATTTTTAGCAGAAAGTGACCCCTTTCCTAACATGCACTTTCTCTTGTGCCGTGGCAGCAGTCTAACTGAGAGGCCTTCTAAGTTTGTACATCAGAATTTATCTGAGCATTGGTCATAACATAGAATCTAGGTTCATTTGCTCACAGAACACCTGAAAGGGTCTTTGATTCATAACTTCTCTATATTCTCAGTTTAATACCTGAGAACACGCATTGCTGAAAAATCGAGTCTTATGTCTCAGCTCTGCTTTCTGAGAAACTGATATGCTGAACATCGCCATAATAAATCATAACTGACACCAAAGATATTGCACTACCAAATACAGTGCTTGTTTCAACTTACGATTATTTTCTTTATGTATATTTTTTCTTCTGTCTACCCCAGGAAAGTGTAGTATTCATAAAGACAGAAAGTAAGTCTATCTCATTCACTATAGGCATCCAGTGTCGAGCATTGTGCCTGTCACATAATAGAAATACCATAAGTGTTTCCTGAATGAAAGAACTAATAGTCATTTGCATACTTACAAAGATATCTACAAATGACAGAGACTGTGGACCCAGAGAGATATGCTCTTGTGCAATGCAGATCTATGCACACAGATGTAAAAACACCCAGTGAACCTGAGTATATACACAAAGAGAAATATAATATGTACACAAAATATTCGGAAAGAAAATGTCCTATTAGGAACAGAAGATATATCTCTATGAAAATCTGTTATTGTTGTTTTTGAGATCATTTTTCTTCACTTCTGCAATAAGAATACATTTTTCTATAATATAAAAGCTGTTAAAATTCAACATACCTGTCAAATCAAAGCCCAACCTAATTTACAATACAAGAAGTAATTTTATATAAAAGGAATTAAAAAGACAGAAGTTAAAAGAGTAGAATAGGAAGTCCTGGAATGCAAAGACATGAGTTCCTTGCACAGTGCTGGTATGTGATGCGCACTTTAAAGTCTTTATGAAAGCATGGCTGAAACAAAGAAAAAAAGGGAATCAAGCGAGAGATTTTAAGAATACAAACCACTAAGAATACACAAAAACTTTACAGAAACGGCAAATTGGAATCAACGTTTATAGAAAATGTTCTCTCCCAAACTATTCCTTTGAACCTGTACTGAGTCGTGATTCCGAAGATGCACACGAGGTGGCAGCAGAGAAGCACTTGTAACAGAGGCCATTATTGTATGTTCTATGGATCAAGTTCCAGCCAAATTCAGAAGACTGAAATGATACCAACTATATTTCTTGTTTTCACCACAGTTAACTTTGAAATTAGTAGTAACCAGAAATTCCTTCTATTTGCAAGGTATAAAAGTTTCTTTTAGATAGCCTTGGATTTACCATTGATAGATAACGCACAACAACCAACTGCTGTATTTTTCAAGGTAAACTGCTCTTAGCTGTTACTCAAAAGGTGAAAATGATGTGGCAGCAGAGAAGCACACTTGGGAAATATTTACCACAGATAATCCTGTATATATTTTCAAGCAAGTTTCAACTACCTCTAACCTGAGAATTGATATAAATCATGATTCTTGTTGTCATTACACTTAATATAGTAAACAGAAATAGAAATTAACTGAACATTTCTTTCATTTAAGGTAAGGAATTTCACTCCTAAATGACCCTCTTCTCAAAATCACTTTTCAAGTTACAAAATATTTGGTTGGGGAATAAGTTCGTAGCGTTTTAACGAAAGAATTTTATTTAAAAGGAATAGTAATTATAGCAATAAGTTAATCAATTATTTATTCGCCATTGCTGTTTACAACCTCTTCCCACCTCTCGACCAATTTGTTGATGCTCTTCCTCCAAAAATCACCTGGTCTGGTGTCCAAGAAGTTGTTGAGCCGGTTTTTAAGGACCTCTTTGTTATCGAAGGTAAAACCCTCCATATGGTTTGACAGAGAGCGGAAAAGATGGTAACAGTGGGTGCAAGGTCCGGAGAATACGGCGGATGCTGAAGGACCTCCCATTCGAGCTCTTGGAGTGCGGCCTGACGACTTGTGCAACATGGGTCCTGTCCTTGTCGTGAAGGAGTATGTGTTTACCATGTCGATCAGGTCTTTTCAGTTGAATTGCCTCATTCACGCGGTGTAGCTGGATAAGGTTGAGCTCCTTGTTGACCGTGGCATTCTTCTCGAGCATTTCCCAGTGCAACATGCCCTCCCAGTCCCGCCAAACACATATCATCATCTTCTCTGGATGAAGATTTGGCTTGACTCTCGGCTTTCACGTATCTCCTGGAGCGACCCAATCCTTTCTTTGTTTCATATTGATGTATAGGCACCATTTCTAATCTCTCTTAGTGATTCGGTAAAAAAGGGCTGTTTATGACCACGTGTTGCTTGATGAAGGGCGAGTTGCTGAGAAGCAATTTGCAAGTGACTTTCTTTGTTTTTTTTTGTTGAGCTTATGAGGCAACCAGTCTCCCAATTTTTCGGTAAATCCCATTCAATGAAGGTGATTAAGAATCGTGTTATGATCGCAGTTCATTTTTTCCGCCAATACATGACTGGTTTGGTGACCGTTCTCCTTCAAATATGATTTGAGATGTTCTTCATCAAATTCAGAAAACCTTCCGCTGCGGGACGTGTCATCGACGTCAAAGTCGCCATTTTTTTGTTTAAATTTTATTTATTCCTTTTTGGAATAGAGAGAGAGAGTCAGAGAGAGAGAGAAGGTGGGAGGAGCTGGAAGCATCAACTCCAATATGTGCCTTGACCAGGCAAGCCCAGGTTTTCGAACCGGCGACCTCAGTATTTCCAGGTCTACGCTTTATCCTCTGCGCCACCACTGGTCAGGCAAAGTCGCCAATTTTGATGTTTGCAAACCATTTCCGTGCTGTAGACTCGCCTATGGCACCTTCTCCATACACGTCGAAAATGTCTCGGGCTGCTTCAGCAGCTGTTTGACCTCAAGGAAAAGCAAAGAAGAGCAGGTGTCGAAAATGTTGATTTTTGCCTACTGGGTATACCATTTCTAAACCTCAAAACTAATAAAAAATTAAATAACTCAAAAATACAATTAACAGAGTTTTGTAGAGCAGAAAGAGTTTGATCGAATGAATACTTACCCTTTGCTGAACAGCAAACAAATCCTTGTAAAATAAAAGAAAATATAAAAACGCTACGAACTTATTTCCCATCCCAAATAGCTTAAAACTAATGGAAATAAAATCCACATAAGGAATCCTATAGAAAAATGCAGTGATGAATATATTGTAGGGCAAGAAACCTTAAAATACACAGCCTTTCAACCACAGTAAGCACCAGGATACTAAATAAAATCCAGAGAAAATAAAAGAAAAAATGATCACAGCTTGAGCAGGCGATGGCACTGTGGTTAGAGCATTTGACTGGAATGCAAAGGACCCAGGTTTGAGATCCCAAGGGCGCCATCTTGAGCGAAGGCTCAGGTCATTGGAGCAAAGCTCACCAGCTTGAGCCCAAGGTCGCTGGAACGAGCAAGAGGTCACTCGATCAGCTGTAGCCCACTGTTCAAGGCATATATGAGACAGGAGTCAATGAACACGTAAGGTGTCACAACAAAAAGCTGATGATTTTTCTGTGACCTGGCAAATAATAAAAAAATCTCTCCATTTCTGTCTGTCTGTCCCTATATATGCCTCTCTTTGGCCCTCTCCCTTTCTCTGTAAAAAAAAAACAGAAAAAAGAACAGTGCACAGAGACATTTGGAGGGTGTATACCATATTTCCCCATGACTAAGACCCATCATTTTTGAAAAATATGGGGTTAGAAAACTGAGTGCCTCTTATACAGTGGTTGTAGTATTTTTTTACTTGCAATTCCAGTTTATGCGCATTTCTTCTCATTTTCTCAAAATTTGTGCCCCAAAATTAAGGTGCGTCTTATACAGGGAGACTTCTTATAATTGGGGAAATATGGTACTTTACGAAATTATCATTGATTTCCTCTTGGGGTGAGATTTAGAATAACATAATTGATCCTTCTATGCAATTTAAGCTGCAAAAACAACAACAAAAAAGCCACTGTCGTTTTACTTCTCCTTATTTATTGATGTTAGAGGTAGAATAGAGGGGGAGAAAGACAGGAAGATAGTCAGAATCATCAATTTGTTTTGGTATGTGCCTTGACCCAGGAGCAAACCTATGACATTAGCATATAGGTGTGATGCTTGCACTACTCAACTCTCTGGTAAGAGTAAGGCATTGTCCTTAGGATCAAAATTTTACTGTAGAAACCCGAGGTAATTAAAAATAAAATGATAATTTAGTCTTCTGTGACGACAACACCAGCAGAATTTCCTTTGCTCTTAAAATTCAGGGGCATAAGCACTATTTCTAATTTTTAGCAGAAAGTGACCCCTTTCCTAACAAGCACTTTCTCTTGTGCCGTGGCAGCAGTCTAGACTGAGAGGCCTCCTAAGTTTGTACATCAGAATTTATCTGAGCATTGGTCATAACATAGAATCTAGGTTCATTTGCTCACAGAACACCTGAAAGGGTCTTTGATTCATAACTTCTCTATATTCTCAGTTTAATACCTGAGAACACGCATTGCTGAAAAATCGAGTCTTATGTCTCAGCTCTGCTTTCTGAGAAACTGATATGCTGAACATCGCCATAATAAATCATAACTGACACCAAAGATATTGCACTACCAAATACAGTGCTTGTTTCAACTTACGATTATTTTCTTTATGTATATTTTTTCTTCTGTCTACCCCAGGAAAGTGTAGTATTCATAAAGACAGAAAGTAAGTCTATCTCATTCACTATAGGCATCCAGTGTCGAGCATTGTGCCTGTCACATAATAGAAATACCATAAGTGTTTCCTGAATGAAAGAACTAATAGTCATTTGCATACTTACAAAGATATCTACAAATGACAGAGACTGTGGACCCAGAGAGATATGCTCTTGTGCAATGCAGATCTATGCACACAGATGTAAAAACACCCAGTGAACCTGAGTATATACACAAAGAGAAATATAATATGTACACAAAAAATTCGGAAAGAAAATGTCCTAGTAGGAACAGAAGATATATCTCTATGAAAATCTGTTATTGTTGTTTTTGAGATCATTTTTCTTCACTTCTGCAATAAGAATACATTTTTCTATAATATAAAAGCTGTTAAAATTCAACATACCTGTCAAATCAAAGCCCATCCTATTTTACAATACAAGAAGTAGTTTCACATAAAAGGAATTAAAAAGACAGAAGTTAAAAGAGTAGAATAGGAAGTCCTGGAATGCAAAGACATGAATTCCTTGCACAGTGCTGGTATGTGATGCGCACTTTAAAGTCTTTATGAAAGCATGGCTGAAACAAAGAAAAAAAAGGGAATCAAGTGAGAGATTTTAAGAATACAAACCACTAAGAATACACAAAAACTTTACAGAAACGGCAAATTGGAATCAACGTTTATAGAAAATGTTCTCTCCCAAACTATTCCTTTGAACCTGTACTGAGTCGTGATTCCGAAGATGCACACGAGGTGCCAGCAGAGAAGCACTTGTAACAGAGGCCATTATTGTATGTTCTATGGATCAAGTTCCAGCCAAATTCAGAAGACTGAAATGATACCAACTATATTTCTTGTTTTCACCACAGTTAACTTTGAAATTAGTAGTAACCAGAAATTCCTTCTATTTGCAAGGTATAAAAGTTTCTTTTAGATAGCCTTGGATTTAACATTGATAGATAACGCACAACAACCAACTGCTGTATTTTTCAAGGTAAACTGCTCTTAGCTGTTACTCAAAAGGTGAAAATGATGTGGCAGCAGAGAAGCACACTTGGGAAATATTTACCACAGATAATCCTGTATATATTTTCAAGCAAGTTTCAACTACCTCTAACCTGAGAATTGATATAAATCATGATTCTTGTTGTCATTACACTTAATATAGTAAACAGAAATAGAAATTAACTGAACATTTCTTTCATTTAAGGTAAGGAATTTCACTCCTAAATGACCCTCTTCTCAAAATCACTTTTCAAGTTACAAAATATTTGGTTGGGGAATAAGTTCGTAGCGTTTTAACGAAAGATTTTTATTTAAAAGGAATAGTAATTATAGCAATAAGTTAATCAATTATTTATTCGCCATTGCTGTTTACAACCTCTTCCCACCTCTCGACCAATTTGTTGATGCTCTTCCTCCAAAAATCACCTGGTCTGGTGTCCAAGAATTTGTTGAGCCGGTTTTTAAGGACCTCTTTGTTATCGAAGGTAACGCCCTCCATATGGTTTGACAGAGAGCGGAAAAGATGGTAACGGTGGGTGCAAGGTCCGGAGAATACGGCGGATGCTGAAGGACCTCCCATTCGAGCTCTTGGAGTGTGGCCTGACGACTTGTGCAACATGGGTCCTGTCCTTGTCATGAAGGAGTATGTGTTTACCATGTCGATCAGGTCTTTTCAGTCGAATTGCCTCATTCACGCGGTGTAGCTGGATAATGTCGAGCTCCTTGTTGACCGTGGCATTCTTCTCGAGCATTTCCCAGTGCAACATGCCCTCCCAGTCCCGCCAAACACATATCATCATCTTCTCTGGATGAAGTTCCGGCTTGACTCTTGGCTTTGACGTATCTCCTGGAGCGACCCAATCCTTTCTTTGTTTCATATTGATGTATAGGCACCATTTCTAATCTCTCTTGGTGATTCGGTAAAAAAAGGCTGTTTATGACCACGTGTTGCTTGATGAAGGGCGAGTTGCTGAGAAGCAATTTGAAGGTGACTTTCTTTGTTTTTTTTTCATTGAGCTCATGAGGCAACCAGTCTCCCAATTTTTCGGTAAATCCCATTCAATGAAGGTGATTAAGAATCGTCTTATGATCACAGTTCATTTTTTCCGCCAATACATGACTGGTTTGGTGACCGTTCTCCTTCAAATATGATTTGAGAAGTTCTTCATCGAATTCAGAAAACCTTCCGCTGCGGGACGTGTCATCGACGTCAAAGTCGCCATTTTTTTAAAAAAATTTTATTTATTCCTTTTTGGAATAGCGAGAGAGAGTCAGAGAGAGAGAGAAGGTGGGAGGAGCTGGAAGCATCAACTCCCATATGTGCCTCGACCAGGTAAGCCCAGGTTTTCGAACCGGCGCCCTCAGTATTTCCAGGTCTACGCTTT
This sequence comes from Saccopteryx leptura, assembly GCF_036850995.1. NCBI lineage: Eukaryota > Metazoa > Chordata > Mammalia > Chiroptera > Emballonuridae > Saccopteryx > Saccopteryx leptura. The sequence goes on along the minus strand of NW_027095794.1, from coordinate 16,343 downwards.
ATCCTCTGCACCACCACCGGTCAGGCAGAGTCGCCATTTATGATGTTTGCAAACCATTTCCGTGCTGTAGACTCGCCTATGACACCTTCTCCATACACGTCGAAAATGTCTTGGGCTGCTTCAGCAGCTGTTTGACCTCGAAGAAAAGCAAAGAAGAGCAGGTGTCGAAAATGTTGATTTTTGCCTACTGGGTATTCCATTTCTAAGCCTCAAAACTAATAAAAAATTAAATAACTCAAAAATCCAATTAACAGAGTTTTGTAGAGCAGAAAGAGTTTGATCGAATGAATACTTACCCTTTGCTGAACAGCAAACAAATCCTTGTAAAATAAAAGAAAATATAAAAACGCTACTAACTTATTTCCCATCCCAAATAGCTTAAAACTAATGGAAATAAAATCCACATAAGGAATCCTATAGAAAAATGCAGTGATGAATATATTGTAGGTCAAGAAACCTTTATAATACACAGCATTTCAACCACAGTAAGCACCAGGATACTAAATAAAATCCAGAGAAAATAAAAGAAAAAATGATCACAGCTTGAGCAGGCGATGGCACTGTGGTTAGAGCATTTGACTGGAATGCAAAGGACCCAGGTTTGAGATCCCAAGGGCGCCAGCTTGAGCGAAGGCTCAGGTCATTGTAGCAAAGCTCACCAGCTTGAGCCCAAGGTCGCTGGAACGAGCAAGAGGTCACTCGATCAGCTGTAGCCCACTGTTCAAGGCATATATGAGACAGGAGTCAATGAACATGTAAGGTGTCACAACAAAAAGCTGATGATTTTTCTGTGACCTGGCAAATAATAAAAAAATCTCTCCATTTCTGTCTGTCTTTCCTTATATATCCTTTCCTTTGGCCCACTCCCTTTCTCTGTAAAAAAAAAAGTAAAAAGAACAGTGCACAGAGACATTTGGAGGGTGTATACCATATTTCCCCATGACTAAGACCCATCATTTTTGAAAAATATGGGGTTAGAAAACTGAGTGCCTCTTATACAGTGGTTGTAGTATTTTTTTACTTGCAATTCCAGTTTATGCGCATTTCTTCTCATTTTCTCAAAATTTGTGCCCCAAAATTAAGGTGCGTCTTATACAGGGAGACTTCTTATAATTGGGGAAATATGGTACTTTACGAAATTATCATTGATTTCCTCTTGGGGTGAGATTTAGAAAAACATAATTGATTCTTCTATGCAATTTAAGCTGCAAAAACAACAACAAAAAAGCCACTGTCGTTTTTCTTCTCTTTATTTATTGATGTTAGAGGTAGGATAGAGGGGGAGAAAGACAGAAAGATAGTCAGAATCATCAATTTGTTTTGGTATGTGCCTTGACCCAGGAGCAAACCTATGACATTAGCATATAGGTGTGATGCTTGAACTACTGAGCTCTCTGGTGAGAGCAAGCCATTGTCTTTCAGGAAAAAAATTTCCTAGATACAAGCAGAGATAATTAAAAATAAAATGATAATTTAGTCTTCTGTGACGACAACACCAGCAGAATTTCCTTTGCTCTTAAAATTCAGGGGCATAAGCACTATTTCTAATTTTTAGCAGAAAGTGACCCCTTTCCTAACAAGCACTTTCTCTTGTGCCGTGGCAGCAGTCTAGACTGAGAGGCCTTCCAAGTTTGTACATCAGAATTTTCTGAGCATTGGTCATAACATAGAATCTAGGTTCATTTGCTCACAGAACACCTGAAAGGGTCTTTGATTCATAACTTCTCTATATTCTCAGTTTAATACCTGAGAACACGCATTGCTGAAAAATCGAGTCTTATGACTCAGCTCTGCTTTCTGAGAAACTGATATGCTGAACATCGCCATAATAAATCATAACTGACACCAAAGATATTGCACTACCAAATACAGTGCTTGTTTCAACTTACGATTATTTTCTTTATGTATATTTTTTCTTCTGTCTACCCCAGGAAAGTGTAGTATTCATAAAGACAGAAAGTAAGTCTATCTCATTCACTATAGGCATCCAGTGTCGAGCATTGTGCCTGTCACATAATAGAAATACCATAAGTGTTTCCTGAATGAATGAACTAATAGTCATTTGCATACTTACAAAGATATCTACAAATGACAGAGACTGTGGACCCAGAGAGATATGCTCTTGTGCAATGCAGATCTATGCACACAGATGTAAAAACACCCAGTGAACCTGAGTATATACACAAAGAGTAATATAATATGTACACAAAAAATTCGGAAAGAAAATGTCCTAGTAGGAACAGAAGATATATCTCTATGAAAATCTGTTATTGTTGTTTTAGAGATCATTTTTCTTCACTTCTGCAATAAGAATACATTTTTCTATAATATAAAAGCTGTTAAAATTCAACATACCTGTCAAATCAAAGCCCATCCTAATTTACAATACAAGAAGTAATTTTATATAAAAGGAATTAAAAAGACAGAAGATAATAGAGTAGAATAGGAAGTCCTTGAATGCAAAGACATGAGTTCCTTGCACAGTGCTGGTATGTGATGCGCACTTTAAAGTCTTTATGAAAGCATGGCTGAAACAAAGAAAAAAAAGGGAATCAAGTGAGAGATTTTAAGAATACAAACCACTAAGAATACACAAAAACTTTACAGAAACGGCAAATTGGAATCAACGTTTATAGAAAATGTTCTCTCCCAAACTATTCCTTTGAACCTGTACTGAGTCGTGATTCCGAAGATGCACACGAGGTGGCAGCAGAGAAGCACTTGTAACAGAGGCCATTATTGTATGTTCTATGGATCAAGTTCCAGCCAAATTGAGAAGACTGAAATGATACCAAGAATATTTCTTGTTTTCACCACAGTTAACGTTGAAAGTAGTAGTAACCAGAAATTCCTTCTATTTGCAAGGTATAAAAGTTTCTTTTAGATAGCCTTGGATTTAACATTGATAGATAACGCACAAAACCCAACTGCTGTATTTTTCAAGGTAAACTGCTCTTAGTTGTTACTCAAAAGGTGAAAATGATGTGGCAGCAGAGAAGCACACTTGGGAAATATTTACCACAGATAATCCTGTATATATTTTCAAGCAAGTTTCAACTACCTCTAACCTGAGAATTGATATAAATCATGATTCTTGTTGTCATTACACTTAATATAGTAAACAGAAATAGAAATTAACTGAAAATTTCTTTCATTTAAGGTAAGGAATTTCACTCCTAAATGACCCTCTTCTCAAAATCACTTTTCAAGTTACAAAATATTTGGTTGGGGAATAAGTTCGTAGCGTTTTAACCGAAGATTTTTATTTAAAAGGAATAGTAATTATAGCAATAAGTTAATCAATTATTTATTCGCCATTGCTGTTTACAACCTCTTCCCACCTCTCGACCAATTTGTTGATGCTCTTCCTCCAAAAATCACCTGGTCTGGTGTCAAAGAATTTGTTGAGCCGGTTTTTAAGGACCTCTTTGTTATCGAAGGTAACGCCCTCCATATGGTTTGACAGAGAGCGGAAAAGATGGTAACGGTGGGTGCAAGGTCCGGAGAATACGGCAGATGCTGAAGGACCTCCCATTCGAGCTCTTGGAGTGCGGCCTGACGACTTGTGCAACATGGGTCCTGTCCTTGTCGTGAAGGAGTATGTGTTTACCATGTCGATCAGGTCTTTTCAGTCGAATTGCCTCATTCACGCGGTGTAGCTGGATAATGTCGAGCTCCTTGTTGACCGTGGCATTCTTCTCGAGCATTTCCCAGTGCAACATGCCCTCCCAGTCCCGCCAAACACATATCATCATCTTCTCTGGATGAAGTTCCGGCTTGACTCTCGGCTTTGACGTATCTCCTGGAGCGACCCAATCCTTTCTTTGTTTCATATTGATGTATAGGCACCATTTCTAATCTCTCTTGATGATTCGGTAAAAAAAGGGCTGTTTATGACCACGTGTTGCTTGATGAAGGGCGAGTTGCTGAGAAGCAATTTGAAGGTGACTTTCTTTGTTTTTTTTCGTTGAGCTCATGAGGCAACCAGTCTCCCAATTTTTCGGTAAATCCCATTCAATGAAGGTGATTAAGAATCGTCTTATGATCGCAGTTCATTTTTTCCGCCAATACATGACTGGTTTGGTGACCGTTCTCCTTCAAATGTGATTTGAGACGTTCTTCATCGAATTCAGAAAACCTTCCGCTGCGGGACGTGTCATCGACGTCAAAGTCGCCATTTTTTTTAAATTTTATTTATTCCTTTTTGGAATAGAGAGAGAGAGTCAGAGAGAGAGAGAAGGTGGGAGGAGCTGGAAGCATCAACTCCCATATGTGCCTTGACCAGGCAAGCTCAGGGTTTCGAACCGGCGACCTCAGTATTTCCAGGTCGAAGCTTTATCCACTGCGCCACCACCGGTCAGGCAAAGTCGCCATTTTTGAAGTTTGCAAACCATTTCAGTGCTGTAGACTCACCTATGACACCTTCTCCATACACATCGCAAATGTCTCGGGCTGCTTCAGCAGCTTTTTGACCTCGATGAAAAGCAAAGAAGAGCAGGTGTCGAAAATGTTGATTTTTGCCTACTGGGTATTCCATTTCTAAGCCTCAAAACTAATAAAAAATTAAATAACTCAAAAATCCAATTAACAGAGTTTTGTAGAGCAGAAAGAGTTTGATCGAATGAATACTTACCCTTTGCTGAACAGCAAACAAATCCTTGTAAAATAAAAGAAAATATAAAAACGCTACGAACTTATTTCCCAACCCAAATAGCTTAAAACTAATGGAAATAAAAACCACATAAGGAATCCTATAGAAAAATGCAGTGATGAATATATTGTAGGGCAAGAAACATTTAAAATACAAAGTCTTTCAACCACAGTAAGCACCAGGATACTAAATAAAATCTAGAGAAAATAAAAGAAAAAATGATCACAGCTTGAGCAGGCGATGGCACTGTGGTTAGAGCATTTGACTGGAATGCAAAGGACCCAAGTTTGACATCCCAAGGGCGCCATCTTGAGCGAAGGCTCAGGTCATTGCAGAAAAGCTCACCAGCTTGAGCCCAAGGTCGCTGACACGAGCAGGAGGTCACTCGATCAGCTGTAGCCCACTGCTCAAGGCATATATGAGACAGGAGTCAATGAACATGTAAGGTGTCACAACAAAAAGCTGATGATTTTTCTGTGACCTGGCAAATAATAAAAAAAATCTCTCCATTTCTGTCTGTCTGTCCCTATATATCCCTCTCTTTGTCCCTCTCCCTTTCTCTGTAAAAGAAAAAAGAATAAAGAACAGGGCACAGAGACATTTGGAGGGTGTATACCATATTTCCCCATGACTAAGACCCATCATTTTTGAAAAATATGGGGTAAGAAAACTGAGTGCCTCTTATACAGTGGTTTTAGTATTTTTTTACTTGCAATTCCAGTTTATGCGCATTTCTTCTCATTTTCTCAAAATTTGTGCCCCAAAATTAAGGTGCGTCTTATACAGGGAGACTTCTTATAATTGGGGAAATATGGTACTTTACGAAATTATCATTGATTTACTCTTGGGGTGAGATTTAGAAAAACATAATTGATTCTTCTATGCAATTTAAGCTGCAAAAACAACAACAAAAAAGCCACTGTCGTTTTTCTTCTCTTTATTTATTGATGTTAGAGGTAGGATAGAGGGGGAGAAAGACAGAAAGATAGTCAGAATCATCAATTTGTTTTGGTATGTGCCTTGACCCAGGAGCAAACCTATGACATTAGCATATAGGTGTGATGCTTGCACTACTGAGCTCTCTGGTGAGAGTAAGGCATTGTCCTTTGGAAAAAAATTTTACTGGAGAAAAGCAGAGGTAATTTAAATATAAAATGATAATTTAGTCTTCTGTGGCGACAACACCAGCAGAATTTCCTTTGCTCTTAAAATTCAGGGGCATAAGCACAATTTCTAATTTTTAGCAGAAAGTGACCCCTTTCCTAACATGCACTTTCTCTTGTGCCGTGGCAGCAGTCTAGACTGAGAGACCTCCAAAGTTTGTACATCAGAATTTATCTGAGCATTGGTCATAACATAGAAGCTAGGTTCATTTGCTCACAGAACACCTGAAAGGGTCTTTGATTCATAACTTCTCTATATTCTCAGTTTAATACCTGAGAACACGCATTGCTGAAAAATCGAGTCTTATGTCTCAGCTCTGCTTTCTGAGAAACTGATATGCTGAACATCGCCATAATAAATCATAACTGACACCAAAGATATTGCACTACCAAATACAGTGCTTGTTTCAACTTACGATTACTTTCTTTATGTATATTTTTTCTTCTGTCTACCCCAGGAAAGTGTAGTATTCATAAAGAAAGAAAGTAAGTCTATCTCATTCACTATAGGCATCCAGTGTCGAGCATTGTGCCTGTCACATAATAGAAATACCATAAGTGTTTCCTGAATGAATGAATTAATAGTCATTTGCATACTTTCAAAGATATCTACAAATGACAGAGACTGTGGACCCAGAGGGATATGCTCTTGTGCAATGCAGAGCTATGCACACAGATGTAAAAACACCAAGGAAACCTGAGTATATACACAAAGAGATATATAATATGTACACAAAAAATTCGGAAAGAAAATGTCCTAGTAGGAACAGAAGATATATCTCTATGAAAATCTGTTATTGTTGTTTTTGAGATCATTTTTCTTCACTTCTGCAATAAGAATACAATTTTCTATAATATAAAAGCTGTTAAAATTCAACATACCTGTCAAATCAAAGCCCATCCTATTTTACAATACAAGAAGTCGTTTTATATAAAAGGAATTAAAAAGACAGAAGGTAAAAGAGTAGAATAGGAAGTCCTTGAATGCAAAGACATGAGTTCCTTGCACAGTGCTGGTATGTGTTGCGCACTTTAAAGGCTTTATGAAAGCATGGCTGGAAACAAAGAAAAAAAGGGAATCAAGTGAGAGATTTTAAGAATACAAACCACTAAGAATACACAAAAACTTTACAGAAACGGCAAATTGGAATCAACTTTTATAGAAAATGTTCTCTACCAAACTATTCCTTTGAACCTGTACTGAGGCGTGATTCCGCAGATGCACACGAGGTGGCAGCAGAGAAGCACTTGTAACAGAGGCCATTATTGTATGTTCTATGGATCAAGTTCCAGCCAAATTCAGAAGACTGAAATGATACCAAGTATATTTCTTGTTTTCACCACAGTTAACGTTGAAAGTTGGAGTAACCAGAAATTCTTCTATTTCCAAAGTATAAAAGTTTCTTTTAGATAGCCTTGGATTTAACATTGATAGATAATGCACAACACCCAACTGCTGTATTCTTCAAGGTAAACTGCTCTGAGCTGTTACTCAAAAGGTGAAAATGACGTGGCAGCAGAGAAGCACACTTGGGAAATATTTACCACAGATAATACTGTATGTTCTTTCAAGGAAGATTCAACTACCTCTAAACTGAGAATTTATATAAATCATGATTCTTGTTGTCAGTACACTTAATATACTAAACAGAAATAGAAATTAACTGTACATTTCTTTCATTTAAAGTAAGGAATTTCACTCCTAAATTACCCTCTTCTCAAAATCACATTTCAAGTTACAAAATATTTGGTTGGGGAATAATTCTTAGCGTTTTAACCGAAGATTTTTATTTAAAAGGAATAGTAATTATAGCAATAAATTAATCAATTATTTATTCGCCATTGCTTTTTCCAACCTATTCCCACCTCTCGACCAATTTGTTTATGCTCTACCTCCAAAAATCACCTGGTCTTGTGTCCAAGAAATTGTTGAGCCGGTTTTTAAGGACCTTTTTGTTATCGAAGGTAATGCCCTCCATGTGGTTTGACAGAGAGCGGAAAAGATGGTAAAGGTGGGTGCAAGGTCCGGAGAATATGGCGGATGCTGAAGGACTCCCCATTCGAGCTCTTGGAGTGCGGCCTGACGACTTGTGCAACATGGGTCCTGTCCTTGTCGTGAAGGAGTATGTGTTTACTATGTTGATCAGGTCTTTTCAGTCGAATTGCCTCATTCATGCGGTGTAGCTGGATAATGTCGAGCTCCTTGTTGACCGTGGCATTCTTCTCGAGCATTTCCCAGTGCAACATGCCCTCCCAGTCCCGCCAAACACATATCATCATCTTCTCTGGATGAAGGTCCGGCTTGACTCTCGGCTTTGACGTATCTCCTTGAGCGTCCCAATCCTTTCTTTGTTTCGTATTGATGTATAGGCACCATTTTAATCTCTCTTGATAATTCGGTAAAAAAAGGGCTGTTTATGACCACGTGTTGCTTGATGAAGGGCGAGTTGCTGAGAAGCAATTTGAAGGTGACTATCTTTGTTTATTTTCATTGATCTCATGGGGCAACCAGTCTCCCAATTTTTCGGTAAATCCCATTCATTGAAGGTGATTAAGAATCGGCTTATGATCGCAGTTCATTTTTTCCGCCAATACATGACTGGTTTGGTGACCGTTCTACTTCAAATGTGATTTGAGACGTTCTTCATCGAATTCAGAAAGCCTTCCGCTGCGGGACGTGTCATCGACGTCAAAGTCGCCATTTTTTTTTTAATTTTATTTATTCCTTTTTGGAATAGAGAGAGAGAGTCAGAGAGAGAGAGAAGGTAGGAGGAGCTGGAATCATCCACTCCCATATGTGCCTTGACCAGGCAAGCCCAGGTTTTCGAACCGGCAACCTCAGTATTTCCAGGTCTACGCTTTATCTTCTTTGCCACCACCGGTCAGGCAAAGTCGCCATTTTTGAAGTTTGCAAACCATTTCCGTTCTGTAGTCTCACCTATGACACCTTCTCTAAAAACGTTGCAAATGTCCTGGGCTGCTTCAGCAGCTTTTTGACCTCGATGAAAAGAATTGAAGAGCAGGGGTAGAAAATGTTGATTTTTGCCTCCTGGGTATTCCATTTCTAAGACTGAAAACTAATAAAAAATTAATAACTCAAAAATACAATTAACATAGTTTTGTAGTGCAGAAAGATATTTATCGAATGAATACTTACACTTTACTGAACAGCAAACAAATCCTTGTAAAATAAAAGAAAATATAAAAACGCTACGAAACTATTTCCCAACCCAAATAGCTTAAAAGTAATGGAAATAAAAACTACAGAAGGAAACTTATACAAAAATGCAGTGATGAATATATTGTAGGGCAAGAAATCCTTAAAATACACAGCCTTTCCACCCACAGTAAGCACCAGGATTCTAAATAAAATCAAGAAAAAATAAAAGAAAAAATGATCACAGCTTCAGCAGGCAATGTCACAGTGGTTAGAGCATTTGACTGGAATGCAAAGGACAAAGATTTGAGATCCCAAGGGCGACAGCTTGAGCGACAGCTCATGACATTGGAGCAAAGCTCACCAGCTTGAACTCAAGGTCGCTGGAACGAGCAAGAGGTCACTCGATTAGCTGTAGCCCACTGTTCAAGGCATATATGAGACAAGAGTCAATGAACATGTAAGGTGTCACAACAAAAAGCTGATGATTTTTCTGTGACCTGGCAAATAATAAAAAAATCTCTCCATTTCTGTCTGTCTGTCCCTATATATCCCTCTCTTTGGCTCTCTCCCTGTCTCTGTAAAAAAAGAAAAGAAAAGAAACAGTAAACAGAGACATTTGGAGGGTGTATACCATATTTCCCCATGACTAAGACCCATCATTTCTGAAAAATATGGGCTTAGAAAACTGAGTGCCTCTTATACATTGGTTGTAGTATTTTTTTACTTGCAATTCCAGTTTATGCGCATTTCTTCTCATTTTCTCAAAATTTGTGCCCCCTAATTAAGGTGCGTCTTATACAGGGAGGCTTCTCATAATTGGGGAAATATGGTACTTTACGAACTTATCATTGACTTCCTCTTGGGGTGAGATTTAGAAAAACATAATTGATTCTTCTATGCAATTTAAGCTGCAAAAACAACAACAAAAAATCCACTGTCATTTTTCTTCTATTTATTTATTGATTTTAGAGGTAGGATAGAGGGGGAGAGAGACAGACAGATACACAAAAACATCAATCTGTTTCGGTATGTGCCTTGACCCAGGAGCAAACCTATGACATTAGCATATAGGTGTGATGCTTGCACTACTGAGCTCTCTGGAGTGAGTAAGCCATTGTACTTTGGAAAAAAATTTTACTGGAGAAAACCAGAGGTTATTAAAAAATAAAATGATAATTTATTCTTCTGTGGTGAGGACACCAGAAGACTATTTTTGCTCTTAAAATTCAGGGACATAAACAATATTTCTAATTGTTTAACAGAAAGTGACACGTTTTCTAACAAGTGCTTTAGCTTGTGCCTTTGCAGCAGTCCAGACTGAAAGACCTCCTAAACTTGGACATCAGAGTTTATCTGAGCATTGGTCATAAAATATAAGCTAAGTTCTTTTGCTCACAGAACACCTCCCATGGTCTTTAAATTATAACCTATATTTTCTCAGTTTTATACCTGAGAACATGCATTGCTGAAAAACCGAGTCTTATTTCTCAGCTCTGCCTTCTGAGAAACTGATACAATGAACCTCGCCATAATAAATCATAACTGACACCAAAGATATTACACTACCAAATACACTGCTTGTTTCAACTTACGATTATTTTATTTATGTATATTATTTTTCTGTCTACCCCATGTCACTGTATTATTCATAAAGACGGAAAGAAAGTCTATCTCATTCACTATAGGTTTCCAGTTTCAAACACAGCACGTGTCATATAATGGAAATAAAATAAGTGTTTCTTGAATGAATGAATAAATAGTCATTTGCATACATACAGAGATATACACAACTGACTGGCAATTTGAACACAGAAGGATATGCTCATTTGCAATGCACATCTATGCATACAGATGTACACAGACCCAGTGAACTTGAATATGTACACAAAGAGTAATATAACAAGTGCACAAAGAATTGAGAAAGAAAATGTCCTAATATGAACAGAAGATATATCTGTAGGAAAACCTGTCGTTGTTGCTTTTGAGATCATTTTTCTCGTACTTCTGCAATAAGAATACATTTCTTTATAATAGAAAAGCTGTTAAAATTCAACATACCTGTCAATGCTCTTTTACAATACACGAAATAGTTTTATATAAAAGGAAATAAAATGACAGATTTTAAAAGAGTAGAATGGGAAGTCATTGAGTGCCGGGAAATGTGTTCCCTACACAAGTGCCTGGTATATGATGGGCACTTTCAAAGGCTTTATGAAAGCATGGCTGGAAACAAAGAAGAGAAAGTGCATGAACCGAGAGATTTTCAAAAAACGAACCACTAAAGTACACAAAAATTTTACAGAAACGGCCAATTGAAATCAACGTTTATAGACAATGTTCCTACAAAAGTATTGCCTTGAACTTTTACTGAGGCGTGATTCCTAAGATACACACCAGGTGGCAGCAGAGAAGCACTTGTAACAGAGACCATTATTGTGTGTGCTATGGAGCAATTTCCAGGCAAATTCAGAGGACTGAAATGATACCACGTATATCTTCTGTTTTCACTAGAGTTAACGTTCAAAATAGTAGCAAGACGTAAGCAGAAATTCTTTCTATTTGCAAGTTAGAAAAGTTTCTTTTAGAGAGTCTTGGATTCAACATTGATAGAAAACCTACTACTTCCAACTGCTGTATTTTCCAAGGTAAACTGCTGTGAGCTGTTATTCACAAGGTGAAAACGAGGTGGCAGCAGAGAAGGCAATTGGGAAACATTTACCACAGATAATCCTGTATGTACTTTCAAGCAAGATTCAACTACCTCTAACCTTAGAATTGATCTAAATCATGTTTCTTGGTGACTTTACACTTAGTATAGTCAACAGTAATAGAAATTAACTAAAAATCCTTTTTTTTTAAGGTATGGAAATTCACTCGTATACGACCCCCTTCTGAAAATCACAGTTCAAGTTACAAAATACGTTACAACTTATGGAAATATAAACTACATAAGGAATCCTATGGAAAAATGCAATGATGAATATATTTTAGGGCAAGAAAACCTTAAAATACACAGTCTTTGCACACGTACTAAGAACCAGGATACTAAATAAAATCCAGAGAATGTAAAAGAAAAAAATGTTCACAGCTTGAGCATGCGAAGGGGCAGTGGTTAGAGCATTTAACTGGAATGCAAAGGACCAAGGTTTGAGATCCCAAGGGCGCCAGCTTGAGTGTCGGGTTCATGTCGTTTGAGCAAATCTCACCAGCTTGAGCACAAGGTCGCAGGCTCGAGCACGTGGTCCCTAGCTCATCTGTTGCCCCCTGTTCAAGGCACATATGAGACAGGAGTCAATGAACACGTAAGATGTCACAACGAAAAACAGTTGATTGATCTGTGACCAGGCCAGTAATAAAAAAATCTCTACTTTTCTGTCTTTCTGTCCCTATATATCCCTCTCTCTGACTCTCTTGCAGTGTCTGTAAAAAAAGAAAAGAAAAAAGAACTGTTCACAGAGACATTTGGAGAGTGTATACCATATTTCCCCATGAGTAAGACTCATCATTTTTGAAAAATACGGGGTTAGAAAATTGAGTGCCTCTTATACAGTGGTTGCATTATTTTTACTTGCATTTCCATTTATTCGCATTTGTTGTCATTTTCTCAAACTTTGTGCCCCAAAATTAAAGTGCATCTTATACAGGGAGGCTTGTTATACATGGGGATATATGGTACTTTCAAATTTACCATTCATTTCTTCTTGGGGTGAGCTTTTGAAATACATCATTCTTTGTTCTAGGCAATTTAAGGTGCAAAAACAACAACAAAAAAGCCACTGTCATTTTTCTTTATTTATTTATTAATGTTAGAGGCAGAATAGAGGGGGAAAAAGACAATCAGATAGTCAGAAACATCAATCTGTTTCAGTATATGCCTTGACCCAGGAGCAAACCTATGACAATAGCGTATAGGTGTGACGTATTAATTACTGAGCTCTCTGGTTAAAGCAAGCCATTGACTTTTGGAGAAAAAAATTACTAGAGAAAACCAGAGGTAATTAAAAAATAAAATGATAATTTAATCTTCTGTGGCAACAACACCAGAAGCCTTTTTTTGCTCTTAAAATTCAAGGGCATAAACCATAGTTCTAATTGTTTAACAGAAAGTGACCCCTTTTCTATCAAGCGATTTTGCTTGTGCCTTGGCCGCAGTCCAGACTGAAAGAACTCCTAAACTTGGACATCAGAGTTTATCTTAGCATTGGTCATAAGATTCAAGCTAGGTTCTTTTGCTCACAGAACATCGCCCAGAATTTTGAATCATAACTTCTATATTTTCTCAGTTTTATACCTAAGAACATGCATTGCTGAAAAACCAAGTCTTATTTCTCAGCTCTGCCTTCTGAGAAACTGATACAATGAACCTCGCCATAAGAAATTATAACTGACACCAAAGATATTACACTACCAAATACACTGCTTGTTTCAAGTGACGATTATTTTCTTTATGTATACTATTTTTCTGTCTACCCGAGGTCAGTGTAGTATTCATAAAGATGGAAAGAAAGTCTATCTCATTCACTATAGGCTTCCAATGTTAAGCACAGTGCCTGGCACATCATAGAAATAAGTGTTTCCTGAATGAATGAATAAATAGTCATTTGCATACGTACACAGATATCCACAAGTGACACGCACTATGGACCCAGAGAGATATGCTCATGTGTAATGCAAATTTATGCACACAGACGTACACACACCCAGTGAACTTGAATATGTACAGAAGGAGAAATATAACAAGTACACAAAGAATTGAGAACGAAAATGTCCTAATATGAACCAAAGATATATCTGTAGGAAAACCTGTTGTTGTTGCTTTTGAGATCATTTTTCTCGTACTTCTGCAAGAAGAATACATTTCTTTATAATAGAAAAGCTGTTAAAATTCAACATACCTGTCAAATCAAAGCACATTTTATTTTACAATACACGAAATAGTTTTATATAAAAGGAAATAAAATCACAGAATTTAAAAGAGGAGAATGGAAAGTCATTGAGTGTCGGGAAATGTGTTCCTACACAAGTGCCTGGTATATGATGGGCACTTTCAAAGGCTGGACACAAAGAAGAGAAAGGGCATGAACCGGGAGATTTTAAGAAAACGAACCACTAAGAATGCACAAAAAATGTTTACAGAAACGGCCAATTGAAATCAACTTTTATAGACAATGTTCCTACCAAAATATTCCTTTGAACTTTTACTGAGGCGTGATTCCTAAGATACACACCAGGTGGCAGCAGAGAAACACTTGTAAGGGAGACCATTATTGTGCGTGGTATGGAGCAAGTTCCAGCCAAATTCAGAGGACTGAAATGATACCACGTATATGTCCTGTTTTCACTACAGTTAACGTTGAAAGTAGTAGCAAAACGTAAGCAGAAATTCCTTCTATTTGCAAGTTATAAAAGTTTCTTTTAGAGAGTCTTGGATTCAACATTGATAGAAAATGCACAACTTGCAACTGCTGTATTTTTCAAGGTAAACTGCTGTGAGCTGTTATTCACAAGGTGAAAACGAGGTGGCAGCAGAAAAGGCAATTGGGAAACATTTACCATAGATAATCTTGTATGTACTTTCAAGCAAGTTTCAACTACCTCTAACCTTAGAATTGATCTAAATCATGTTTCTTGGTGACATTACACTTAATATAGTCAACAGTAATAGAAATTAACTAAAAATCCTTTTTTTTAAGGTATGGAAATTCACTCATAAACGACCCCCTTCTCAAAATCACAGTTCAAGTTACAAAATACCTTACAATTCATGGAAATATAAACTACTTAAGGAAACCTATGGAAAAATGCAGTGATGAATATATTTAAGGCAAGAAAACCTTAAAATGCACAGTCTTTCCACACATACTAAGAACCAGGATACTAAATAAAATCCAGAGAATGTAAAAGAAAAAAATGTTCACAGCTTGAGCAGGCGAAGGCACAGTGTTTAGAGCATTTGACTGGAATGCAAAGGACCCAGGTTTGAGATCCCAAGGGCGCCAGCTTGAGCGTCGGGCTCATGTCTTTTTAGCAAATTTCACCAGCTTGAGCCCAAGGTCGCTGGCTATATCACGTGGTCCCTCGCTCATCTGTAGTCCCCTGTTCAAGGCACAATTGAGACAGGAGTCAGTGAACACGTAAGATGTCACAAGAACAAACTGATGATTGAATTGTGACCTGGAAAATAATAAAAAAATCTCTCCATTTCTGTCCGTCTCTCTCTATATATCAATCTCTCTGACTCTCTCCTTTTCTTTGTAAAAAAAGAAAAGGAAAAATACTGTTTACAGAGACATTTGGAGAGTGTATACCGTATTTCCCCATGAGTAAGACTCATCATTTTTGAAAAATATAGAGTCAGAAAACTGCGTGCCCCTTATACACTGGTTGAAAAATTTTTACTAGCATTTCCCATTTATTCGCGTTTGTTATCATTTTCTCAAACTTTGTGCCCCCAAATTAAGGTGCCTCTTATGCAGGAGGCTTCTTATTCATAGGGAAATATGGTACATTACAAACTTACCATTGATTTCCTCTTGGGGTGAGATTTAGGAAAACAAAATTCATTCTTCTATGCAATTTAATCTGCAAAAACAACAACAAAAAAGCCACTGTCATTTTTTCTTTTATTCATTTATTAATGTTAGAGGCAGGATAGAGGGGGAAAAAGACAGACAGATAGTCAGAAAATCAATCTGTTTCGGTATGAGCCTTGACCCAGGAGCAAAGGTACGTTATTAGCGTATAGTTGTGACGCTTTAAGTACTGAGATCCCTGGTGAGAGCAAGTTTTTGTCTTTTGGGGAAAAAATTTACTAGAAAAAAACAGAAGTAATTAAAAAATAAAATGATAATTTATTCTTCTGTAGCGACAACACAAGAAGACATTTCTTTGCTCTTAAATTTCAGGGGCATAAACTCTATTTCTAATTGTTTAGCAGAAAGTGATCCCTTTCCTACCATGCACTTTTCCCTTGTGCCGTGGCAACAATACAGACTGAGAGACCTTTTATGCTTGGACATCAGAATTTATCTGAGCATTGTTCACAACATACAAGCTAGGTTCTTTTTTTTTTTTTTCATTTTTCTGAAACTGGATACAGGGAGAGACAGTCAGAGAGACTCCCGCATGTGCCCGACCGGGATCCACACGGCACGCCAACAAGATGTGATGCTCTGCCCACCAGGGGGCTATGCTCTGCCCATGCTGGGTTTCGACATGTTGTGACCAGAGCCACGCTAGCGCCTGAGGCAGAGGCCACAAAGCCATCCCCAGTGCCCGTGCCATCTCTGATAAAATGAACCTTGGCTGATGGGAGAGGAAGAGAGAGACAGAGAGGAAAGCACAGCAGAGGGGTGGAGAGGCAAATGAG
>NW_027095793.1:0-44218 GCF_036850995.1 Saccopteryx leptura | reverse complement strand
AAAAAGGCATCCATATCGGAAAAGAAGAAGTAAAGGTATCACTTTTTGCAGATGATATGATACTATACATCGAAAACCCCAAAGAATCCACAAAAAGACTACTAGAAACAATAAGCCAATACAGTAAGGTCGCAGGATACAAAATTAACATACAGAAGTCAATAGCCTTTCTATATGCCAACAATGAAACAACTGAGAAGGAACTCAAAAGAATAATCCCCTTCACGATTGCAACAAAAAAAATAAAATACTTAGGAATAAACATAACAAAGAATGTAAAGGACTTATATAATGAAAACTATAAAACATTGTTAAGGGAAATCGAAAAAGATATAATGAGATGGAAGAATATACCTTGTTCTTGGCTAGGAAGAATAAATATAATCAAGATGGCTATATTACCCAAAGCAATAAACAAATTTAATGCAATTCCCATCAAACTTCCAATGACATTTTTTAAAGAAATAGAGCAAAAAATCATCAGATTTATATGGAACTATAAAAAACCCCGAATAGCCAAAGCAATCCTAAAGAAAAAGAATGAAGCTGGGGGCATTTCAATACCTGACTTCAAACTCTATTATAGGGCCACGACAATCAAAACAGCATGGTATTGGCAGAAAAATAGACACTCAGACCAATGGAACAGAATAGAAAGTCCAGAAATAAAACACATATATATAGTCAAATAATTTTTGATAAAGGGGCCAACAACACACAATGGAGAAAAGAAAGCCTCTTCAATAAATGGTGCTGGGAAAACTGGAAAGCCACATGCAAAAGAATGAAACTGGACTACAGTCTCTCCCCCTGTACAAAAATTAACTCAAAATGGATCAAAGATCTAAACATAAGACCTGAAACAATTAAGTACATAGAAGAAGACATAGGTACTCAACTCAGGGACCTGGGTTTTTAAAGAGCATTTTATGAATTTGACTCCAATGGCAAGAGAAGTGAAGGCAAAAATTAATGAATGGGACTACATCAGACTAAGAAGTTTTTGCTCAGCAAGAGAAACTGATAACAAAATAAACAGAAAGCCAACTAAATGGGAAATGATTTTTTCAAACGACAGCTCAGATAAGGGCCTAATATCCAAAATATACAAAGAACTCATAAAACTCAACAACAAACAAACAAACAATCCAATAAAAAAATGGGAAGAGGATATGAATAGACACTTCTCCCAGGAAGAAATACAAATGGCCAACAGATATATGAAAAGATGCTCATCTTCTTTAGCTATTAGAGAAATGCAAATCAAAACGGCAATGAGATACCATCTCACACCTGTTCGATTAGCTGTTATTAGCAAGTCAGGTAACAGCAAATGTTGGAGAGGCTGTGGAGAAAAAGGAACCCTCATACACTGTTGGTGGGAATGTAAAGTAGTACAACCATTATGGAAGAAAGTATGGTGGTTTCTCAAAAAACTGAAAATAGAACTACCTTATGACCCAGCAATCCCTCTACTGGGTATATATCCCAAAAACTCAGAAACATTGATACGTAAAGACACATGCAGCCCCATGTTTATTGCAGCATTGTTCACAGTGGCCAGGACATGGAAACAACCAAAAAGCCCATCAATAGATGACTGGATAAAGAAGATGTGGCACATATACACTATGGAATACTACTCAGCCATAAGAAATGATGACATCGGAGTATTTACAGCAAAATGGTGGGATCTTGATAACATGATACGAAGCGAAATAAGTAAATCAGAAAAAAACAGGAACTGTATTATTCCATACGTAGGTGGGACATAATAGTGAAACTAAGAGACATTTATAAGAGTGTGGTGGTTACGGGGGGGGAGGGGGGAATGGGAGAGGGATAGGGGTTGGGGAGGGGCACAAAGAAAACAAGATAGAAGGTGACAGAGGACAATCTGACTTTGGGTGGTGGGTATGCAACATAATTGAACGACAAGATAACCTGGACTTGTTATCTTTGAATATATGTATCCTGATTTATTGATGTCACCCCATTAAAAAAATAAAATTATATATATAAAAAAAAAAAAAAAAAAAAAAAAAAAAGACCTGAATGAGTCCTCTATAACCAAATTACCTGATGCACAGTTTCAAATAATGATTGTTAGGATGCTCAAAGTTCTTATAACAACAATAGATGGTCATTACAAACACCTAAATAAAGACATAGTAAATATAAAAAAGGATATTGAAATAATAAAAAATCAGTCAGAAATGACAAATACAATACCAGAAATAAAGACCACAGTGGAAGGAACTAAAGCAGAATAGATGAAGCTGAGGATCGAATCAGCGAGTTAGAGGACAAGATAAATGAAGGCACAGAAGCAGAGCAGAAAAAGAAAAAAAACTCAAAAAGTCTGAGGAAAGTCTAAGAGAACTCTGACAACATGAAGAGGAATAACATCTGCATCATAGAGGTTCCTGAAGAAGAAGAGAAAAAACAATGGATAGAAACTTTGTTCAATTATATCATAGCTAGCTAAAAACTTCCCTAA
The DNA here is from genome assembly GCF_036850995.1 of Saccopteryx leptura. Lineage (NCBI taxonomy): Eukaryota > Metazoa > Chordata > Mammalia > Chiroptera > Emballonuridae > Saccopteryx > Saccopteryx leptura. The sequence continues at coordinate 41,718 of NW_027095793.1, read as the reverse complement.
ATTAATGCAGGAAAATGTCTCACAAGATCAAGAAACACAGAGAACTCCATTAAAGAGAAACCCCCAAAAATCTATACCAAAACACATCATAATTAAAATACCAAAGCTAAGTGATAAAGAGAAAATACTAAAAGATGCTAGAGTAAAAAAGGCTATCACCTACAAAGAAGTCCCCATATGGATGACATCCAAATTCTCAACAGAAACACTTGAAGTCAGAAGGGAATGGCAAGAAATATTCAAAATAATGTAGAACAAGAGCCTACAACCAAGACTACTTTATCCAGCAAGGCTATCATTTAAAATTGAAGGAGAAATAAAAAGCTTCCTGGATCAAAAAGTCAAGGAATTCACTACAACCAAACTAATGCTGCAAGAAATGTGAAGGGGCCTATTGTAAACAGATCAAAGAGGAAAAGAATATAGCAAAAGAGGAATACAGCTTTAAAGAATAAAATGGCAATAAACAACTTCATATCAATAGTAACCTTAAATGTAAATGGATTAAATTATCCGATCAAAAGACATAGGGTAGCTGCATGGATAAGAAAACAGAACCCATACATATGCTGTCTACAAGAGACACATCTTAAAACAAAAGATGCACATAGACTGAAGGGAAAAAAATGGAAAAAAATATTTCACGCAAATGGAAATGAATAAAAAGCTGGGGTAGCAATACTTAGACAAAATGGACTTTAAAACAAAGGCTATAGTAATAGATAAAAAAGGTCACCATATAATGAAAAAAGGAGCAATCCAAAAGGAAAATAAAACCATTACAAATATCTATGCACCTAATATAGGAGCATATAAATATATAAAGCAGACTTTGATGGATTTAAAGGGTGAGATCAACAGCAATAGTATAATAGTATGAGATTTCAATACACCACTAACATCATTAGATAGATCCTTAAGAAAGAAAATTTAAAAAGAAACAGCAGACTTAAAGGACAAACTAGATCAACTTGATTTAATAGATATCTTTAGAACCTTTCACCCTAAAGCACCAGAATATACATTGTTTTCAAGTGTTCATGGTACATTCTCTAGGATAGAACTCATGTTAGGGAATGAAAGCATTCTCAACAAATTTAAGAAGATTGAAATCATATCTAGCATTTTCTCTGATCACAATGGCATGAAACTAGAAATCAACCACAACAGAAAAACTAAAAAATACTCAAACACTTGGAAACTAAATAGTATGTTATTAAATAATAAAATGGATTAACAATGAGATCAATGAAGAAATAAAAAATTTCTAGAAATGAATGATAATGAGCATACATCAAGTCAAAATGTATGGGACACAGCAAAAGCAGTCCTGAGAGGGAAGTTCATAGCATTACAGGCATACTGTAAGAAGCTAGAAAAAGCTCAAATAAACAATTTGACCCTGATTCTAAAAGAACTAGAAAAAGAAGAGCAAGTAAAGCCCAGAGGTAGTAGAAGAAAGGAAATAATAAAGATCAGAGTGGAAATAAATGACATAGAGGCTAAAGAAACAATACAGAGGATCAATGAAACCAGGAGCCATTTTGCTGAAAAGTAAACTAGATCGATGAACATTTAACCAGACTCACCAATAAAGAGAGAGAGAGAGCGAGAGGACTCAAATAAATAAAATTAGAAATGAGAGTGGAGAAATAACAACTGACACAACAGAAATACAAAATATTGTAAGAAGATACCATGAAGAACTGTATGCCAAAAAGCTAGAGAACCTAGATGAAATGGACAAATTCCTTGAAACATATAATCTTCCAAAAATGAATCTGGAAGAATCAGAAAACCTAAACAGATCAATTACAAAAAATGAGATAAAAACAGTTATCAAAAAATCCCCCCCTCCAAAAAAAAAAAGTTCTGGACCTGATGGCTTCAAAAGTGATTTCTACCAAATATTTAAAGAAAAATTAACTCGTATTCTTTTCAAGCTATTTCAAAAAAATCAAGAGGAAGAAAGACTTCCAAGATCCTTTTATGAGGTGAGAATAATTCTGATTCCAAAACCAGGCAAAGACAACACAAAGAAGAAAATTATAGGCCAATATCCCTGACGAATTTAAATGCTAAAATCCTCAACAAAATATTAGCAAACTGGATCCAGCAATATATGAAAAAAATCATACATCATGATCAAGTGGGATTTCTTCTAGGGAGGCAAGGCTGGTACAATATTCACAAATCAATCAATGTGATTCTTCACATAAACAAAGGAAGGAGAAAAACCACATGATAATTTCAATAGATGCAGAAAAAGCATTTGATAAAATCCAGCATCCATTCATGATCAAAACTCTCAGCAAAGTGGGAATATAGGAAACATACCTTGACATGATAAAGGCCATCTATGAGAAACCCACAGCCAACATAATACTCAATGGGCAAAAATTAAAAGCAATCCCCTTAAGATCAGGAACAAAGCAGGGGTGCCCCCTTTCACCACTCTTATTCAACATAGTCCTGGAAGTCCTAGCCACAGCAATCAGACAAGAAGAAGAAATAAAATGCATCCAAATTGGAAAAGAAGAAGTAAAACTATCATTATTTGCATATGATATGATATTGTATATAGAAAACCCTAAAGACTCAGTCAAAAACCTATTGGACCTGACAAATGAATTCAGCAAAGTGGCAGGATATAAAATTAATACTCAGAAATCAAAGATATTTTTATACACCAACAATGAACTGTCAGAAAGAGAAATTAAGGAGGCAATCTCCTTTACTATTGCAACCAAAAAAATAATGTACCTAGGAGTAAATTTAACCAAGGAGATTAAAGACTTGTACTCAGAAAACTATAAAACATTAATAAAAGAAATCAAGGAAGATACAAACAAGTGGAAGCATATATCGAGCTCATGGTTAGGAAAAATAAACATCATTAAATGTCTATATTACCCAAAGCAATTTGTAAATTCAAAACAACACCAATTAAAATACCAATGACATACTTCAAAGATATAGAACACATATTCTAAAAATTTATATGGAACAAAAAAAGAACATGAATAGCCTCAGCAATCTTGAAAAGGACGAATAAAGTGTGAGGTATCGCACCTCCCAATATCAAGTTATACTACAAGGCCATTGTACTCAAAACAGCCTGGTACTGGCTTAAGAACAGGCATATAGATCAATGGAACAGAACAGAGAACCCAGAAATAAACCCACAGCTCTATGGACAATTGATATTTGAAAAAGGAAGTAAGAGCATACAATGGAGTAAAGACAGCCTCTTCAACAAATGATGTTGGGAAAATTGGACTTCTACCTGCAAAAAAAAAAAGAAACTATACCACCAACTTACACCATTCAAAAAACCAAACTCTAAATGGATAAAAGACTTAAATATAAGCCGTGAAACCATAAGCATCTTAGAAGAAAACCTAGGCAATAAGCTCTCTGACATCTATTGCAGCAATATATTTGCCGATTTATCTCCAAGGGCAAGTGAAATAAAAGACAGGATAAACAAATGGAACTATATCAAACTAAAATCTTTTGCACAGCTAACGACAATACGAACAGAATGAAAAGACAAACTACACAATTGGAGAACATAATCGACAATACGTCTGATAAGGGGTTAATAACCAAAATTTATAAAAAAAAGTTGTAAAACTCAACACCAGGAAGACAAACAATCCAATCAAAAAATGGGCAAAAGAAATGAATAGACACTTCTCCAAAGAGGACATACAGATGGTCATTAGGCAAATGAGAAAATGCTCAACATCATTAATCATTAGAGAAATGCAAATTAAAACCACAATGAGATATCATCTCACGCCAGTCAGAATGGCGCTCATCAACAAAACAATACAGAATAAGTGCTGGCGAGGATGTGGAGAAAAGGGAACCCTTCTGCACTGCTAGTGGGAATGCAGATTGGTGCAGCCACTGTGGAAAACAGTATGGAGATTCTTTAAAATATTAAAAATCAAACTGCCTTCTGACCCAGCTATCCCACTTTTAGAAATATACCCCAAGAACACCATAGCACTGTTTCAAAAGGAGAAATGCACTCCCATGTTTATGGCAGTATTGTTCACAATAGCAAAGATCTGGAAACAGCCCAAGGGCCTGTCAGTGGACGAGTGGATTAAAAAGCTTTGGTACGGTGAGTGATGTCAGAGAAATGGTGCCATAAGGAGCGATACCAATAAATCTCCCCAAAATTTTAACAAGATCTTCAACCAGAGACAGAAAAATCTATCCTTGGAGCCTCCAGAAGTCCTGCACTGAACGCAAAGGTATGATCAAGCAAAAATTTACTGAATACATGATCAACCCCGAAGGAAAAGACAGAGACAGGAACACTCTGCCTTCTTCACTAACCTAAATAAGGGCTGCTTTCACTTGGAACTGAGAGAATAGGAACTAAGGCAGGCAAAGGGAGTGAATAGAACCAGGCTGTGACACAAACGTCTGAGCCAGGCTGTGGCACGGACATTCAAGTCAAGGAAAAACTGTGCTTGTGGCAATCCAGTCAATACAAGATAAGGCTCACACCAAAGCCAGACAAAGAAAGGCAAGTGAGCCAGCCATTGGCCCTGATCTCCTGGTTGGCGCGCATGGATATTGTGCAAGAGATTCCTCCTAGAGCCCCGGGAGTGGATGCTCGTGTTACCAGACAGAGGGACAGAGTCAGAAGCCTTTGTGTGGGCTGAAACCGGAGTCTCAGGGTCGCCTGTGCATCCTGAAAAGCGGCGCATGAGGAGTGCATGGGAGCGAAATTCCCTACACTGGAACTTCTCAGGACGGGTGGGGCGCCTCACCCGGAGTGAAAGGTGGCCGGTGTGATATCCTGGTCAGCGAGCGTGGATAGTGGGCAAGAGATTCCTCTGAGCACACCAGGAGTGGGCGCCCATGTTCCCAGACAGAGAGGCAGAGTCAGAGAACTTTGAGTGGGCTGTAATCAGAGTCTCAGTGCTACCCCAGTACCCTGAAGAGTGACGTGCAGGGAGTGTGCAGGGGAGAAATTTCCTAACCTCAAACTTCTCAGGACAGGCGGGCACCTCACCTGGAGTGAGAGGCAGCCGGTGTGATATCCTGGTTGACGAGCATGGATAGTGGGTGGGAGATTCCTTCAAGAGTCCCAGGAGTGGGCACCCGTGTTCCCAGACAGAGGGACAGAGTCAGAGGCCTTTGTGTGGGCTGAAACCGGAGTCTCGGGGTTGCCCCTGCACCCTGAAAAGCAGTACACAGGGAGTGTGCAGGAGCAAAATTCCCTAGGCTCAAACTTCTCAGAATGGGTGGGATGCCTCACCTGGAGTGAGAGGCGGCCACCTTGATATCCTGGTCAGCGAGTGCGAATAGTGGGCGAGAGATTCCTCCGAGCACTCCGGGAGTGGGCACCCGTGTCCCTGGACAGAGTCAGAGGCCTTTGTGTGGGCTGAGACCAGGGTCTCAGTGTCACCCTGGCACCCTGAAGAGCGGCATGCAAAAGCGAGATTCCCTATGCTCAAACTTCTCCAGGTGGGTGGGGCGCCTCACTCAGGAATACAAGCTAACAGACCCATGAAGGATTATCTTTTTTTTAAATTTTATTTTATTTATTCATTTTTAGAGAGGAGAGAGACAGAGGAGAGAGAGACAGAGAGAACAAAGGGGGGAGGAGCTGGAAGCATCAACTCCCATATGTGCCTTGACCAGGCAGGCCCAGGGTTTCGAACCGGCGACCTCAGCATTTCCAGGTTGATGCTTTATCCACTGCACCACCACAGGTCAGGCTGAAGGATTATCTTAACCCACAGTCTGCTAACCTCCCAACTGACCTACACGACCCTAACTGACAAGATTTCTCTCAGTACTATCAACAAAACCACCCTCAGATGCCAATAAGGAAAAGGAAATTGAATATCATGGATAAAAAAGACAGAGATGTAGCACAGATAGATGAGGAAAAATCTATGGAGAAAAAATTTAATATATTGGAAACCTTGGAGCTAAATGACAGAGAATTTAAAATAGAAATCCTAAAAATACTCAGAGATATACAAGAAAACACAGAAAGGCAATGTAGGGGGCTCAGAAAACAACTCAACAAACACAAAGAATATATCACCAAGGAAATTGAAACTATAAAAACAAATCAAACAGAGATGAAAAACTCAATTCATGAGCTGAAAAACGAAGTAACAAGCTTAGCTAATAGAACAAGCCAGATAGAAGGTAGTATTAGTAAGATAGAAAACAAGCAGCTTGAGGCAAAACACAGAGAAGAAGAAAGAGACTCAAAAATTTAAAAAAATGAGAAAGCTTTACAGGAATTGTCTGACTCCATCAAAAAGACTAACATAAGAATAATAGGTATATCACAGGGAGAAGAGAGAGAAAATGGAATGGAGAACATATTCAAACAAATAATAGAAGAGAACTTCCCAAGCCTGTAGAAAGAACTAAAATCTCAAATTCAAGAAGCAAACAGAACACCGAGTTTTCTTAACCCCAACAAACCTACTCCAAGGCACATCATAATGAAATTGGCACAGACCAACAACAAAGAAAAAATTCTCAAGGCAGCCAGGGAAAAGAAGAATACAACATATAAAGGAAGGCCAATTAGATTATCATCAGATTTCTCAACAGAAACTCTGCAAGCTGGAAGAGAGTGGACCCCAATATTTAAAGTCCTGAAAGAGAGGAACTTTCAGCCACGAATACTATACCCATCAAAGCTATCCTTCAAATATGAAGGAGAAATAAAAACATTCAAAGATACAGAAAAGATGAGGAAATTTATCATCAGAAAACCCCCACTCCAGGAATTACTAAAGGGGGTTCTCCAACCAGATACAAAGAACAAAATAAAACAAAACTGCAAGTAAAAGCTCCACCAAGAACACAATAAAACCAAATTTAAACTGACAACAAAAACCAAAAAAAAAAAAGGTGGGGGGGAGAGGATGGAGATTAACAGTAGCAAAGGATGATGGAGTGCAGAAGTTCTCACAAGATAGTGTACTACAATGAACAGGGTAGGAACCCTTTTCATTACTTAATGGTAACCACCATTGAAAAACCACCACAGAAGCACATGACTTAAAGAAGGTAGGAACAGAGGAAAGAAGTATGGAATACGAACAAACAAAAACAAAGGATAGAAAAACAAAAGAGAAGAATCAAACAAGACACGAAACTATCAGAAAGCAGTGTATAAAATGCAATAGGGAACCCATAAATGTCAATAATTATACTAAATGTAAATGAATTAAACTCACCAATAAAAAGTCACAGAGTAGCAGAATGGATTAAAAAAGAAAATCCAACTGTATGCTGCCTAAAAGAAACTCATCTAAGCAACAAGGATTAAAACAAATTCAAAGTGAAAGGCTGGAAAACAATATTCCAAGCAAATAACATCCTAAAAAAAGCAGGTGTAGCAATACTCATATCTGATAATGCTGACTACAAGACAGCAAAAGTACTCAAAGACAAAAATGGTCATTTTATAATGATTAAGGGGACACTGAATCAAGAAGACATAACAATCCTTAATATATATGCACCAAACCAAGGAGCACCAAAATATATGATACAGCTACTTATTGACCTTAAAACAAAAACTGACAAAAATACAATCATATTTGGAGACCTCAATACACTGCTGATGGCTCTAGATCAGTCATCCAAACAGAGAATCAATAAAGATATATTGGCCTTAAACAAAATACTAGAACACCTGGATATGATAGACATCTACAGAACATTTCATCCCAAAGTGACAGAGTATAAATTTTTCTCCAGTGTACATGGATCATTCTCAAGAACTGACCACGTGTTGGGCCACAAAAACATCAGCAAATTCAGAAAAATCGAAGTTGTACCAAGCATATTTTCTGATCATAAAGCCTTGAAACTAGAATTCAACTGCAAAAAAGAGGAAAAAAATCCCACAAAAATGTGGAAACTAAACAACATACTTTTAAAAAATGAATGGGTCAAAGAAGAAATAAGTGCAGAGATCAAAAGATATATACAGACAAATGAAAATGACAATACGACATATCAGAATCTATGGGATGCAGCAAAAGTAGTGATAAGAGGGAAGTTCATATCACTTCAGGCCTATACGAACAAACAGGAGTGAGCCCAAGTGAACCACTTAACTTTACACCTTAAGGCACTAGAAAAGAACAAACAGAACCCAAAACCAGCTGAAGAAAGGAGATAATAAAAATCAGAGCAGAAATAAATGAAATAGAGAACAGAAAAACTATAAAAAAAATTAATAGAACAAGGAGCTGGTTCTTTGAAAAGATCATCAAAATTGACAAACCCTTGACAAGACTTACCAAGAGAAAAGATAAAGGACTCATATAAACAAAATCCAAAATGAAAGAGAAGAAATCACCACAGATATCATAAATATACAAAGAATTATTGTAGAATACTATGAAAAATTATATGCCACTAAAATCAACAATCTAGAAGGAATGGATAAATTTCTAGAACAATACAATCTCCCTAGACTGAGTCAAAAAGAAGCAGAAAGCCTAAACAGACCAATCAGCAGGGAGGAAATAGAAAAAACTATTAAAAACCTCCCCAAAAATAAAAGTCCAGGCGTAGACGGTTATACTAGTGAATTCTATCAAACATTCAAAGAAGACTTGATTCCTATTCTACTCACAGTCTTTCAAAAAATTGAAGAAGAAGCAATACTTCCAAACACATTTTATGAGGCCAACATAACCCTCATACCAAAACCATGCAAGGACAGCAAAAGAAAAAAGAAAACTGCAGACCAATATCTCTAATAAATACAGATGCTAAAATACTAAACAAAATACTAGCAAATCAAATACAACATATTAAAAAAATAATACATCATGATCAAGTGGGATTCATCCCAGAATCTCAAGAATAGTTCAACATATTAAAACGTAATACACCATATCAACAAAACAAAGAACAAAAACCACATGATCTTATCAATAGATGCAGAAAAGGCATTCAATAAAATACAACACAATTTTATGTTTAAGACTCTCAACAAAATGGGTATAGAAGGAAAATATCTCAACATGATAAAGGCCATATATGATAAACCATCAGCTAACATCATATTAAATGGCACAAAACTGAAGGCTTTCCCCCTTAAATCAGGAACAAGACAGGGTTGTTTACTCTTGCCACACTTATTTAATGTGGTGCTAGAGGTTCTAGCCAGAGCAATCAGACAAGAGAAAGAAATAAAAGGGATCCATATTAGAAAAGAAGAAGTAAAGGTATCACTTTTTGCAGATGATATGAAACCCCAAAGAATTTACAAAAAGAGTACTAGAAACAATAAGCCAATACAGTAAGGTTGCAGGATACAAAATTAACATACAAAAGTCCATAGCCTTTCTATATGCCAACAATGAAACATTTGAGAATGAACTAAAAAAAAAATAATCCCCTTCACGATTGCAACAAAAAAATAAAAAAAAATAAAATACCTAGGAATAAACATAACAAAGAATGTAAAGGACCTATATAATGAAAACTACAAAGCATTGTTAAGGGAAATTGAAAAAGAGACAATGAAATGGAAGAATATTCCTTGTTCTTGGATAGGAAGAATAAATATAATCATGATGGCCATATTACCCAAAGCAATATACAAATTTAATGCAATTCTCATCAAAATTCCAATGACATTTTTTAAAGAAATGGAGCAAAAAATTATCAGATTTACATGGAACTATAAAAAACCCCGAATAGCCAAAGCAATCCTAAAGAAAAAGAATGAAGCTGGGGGCATTACAATACCTGACTTCAATCTATATTATAGGGCCTCAACAATCAAAACAGCATGGTATTGGCAGAAGAATAGACACTCAGACCAATGGAACAGAATAGAAAGTCCAGAAATAAAACCACCTATATATGGTCAAATAATTTTTGATAAAGGGGCCAACAACACACAATGGGGGAAAAAAAAGCCTCTTCCACAAATGGTGCTGGGAAAACTTGAAAGCTACATGCAAAAGAATGAAACTTGACTACAGTTTGTCCCCTTGTACTAAAATTAATTCAAAATGGATCAAAGACCTAAATATAAGACCTGAAACAATAAAGTACATAGAAGACATAGATTTTAAACTCATGGACCTTGCTTTTAAAGAGCATTTTATGAATTTGACTCCAAAGGCAAGGGAATTGAAGGCAAAAATAATGAATGGGACAACAGGACTACATTAGACTAAGAAGTTTTTGCTCAGCAAGAGAAACTGACAACAAAATAGACAGCCAACTAAATGGGAAATGATATTTTCAAACAACAGCTCAGATAAGAGCCTAATATCCAAAATATATAAAGAACTCATAAAATTCAACAAACAAACAAACAATCCAAGAGGACATGAACAGACACTTCTCCCAGGAAGAAATACAAATGGCCAACAGATATATGAAAAGATGCTCATCTTCATTAGTTATTAGAGAAATGCAAATCAAAACTGCAATGACATATCACCTCACACCTGTTAGATTAGCTATTATTTAACAAGACAGGTAATAGCAAATGTTGGAGAGGCTGTGGAGAAAAAGGAACCCTCATTCACTCTTGGTGGGAATGTAAAGTAGTACAACCATTATGGAAGAAAGTATGGTGGTTCCTCAAAAAACTTAAAATAGAACTATCTTATGACCCAGCAATCCCTCTACTGCGTATATACCCCCAAAACTCAGAGACATTGATACGTAAAGACATATGCAGCCCCATGTTCATTGCAGCATTGTTCATGGTGGTCAAGACATGGAAACAACCAAAAAGCCCTTCAATAGAAGACTGGATAAAGAAGATGTGGCACATATACACTACGGAATACTACTCAGCCATAAGAAATGATGACATCGGATCATTTACAACAAAATGGTGGGATCTTGATAATATTATACGGAGTGAAATAAGTAAATCAGAAAAAAACAAGAACTGCATTATTTCATACATTGGTGGGACATAAAAACGAGACTAAGAGACATTGACAAGAGTGTGGTGGTTATTGGGGGGGGAGAGGGGAAGCGGAGGGGGGAGGGGCACAAAGAAAACTAGATAGAAGATGACGAAGGACAATCTGACTTCGGGTGATGGGTGTGCAACATAATTGATTGACAAGATAACCTGGACATGTTTTCTTTGAACATATGTACCTTGATTTATTGATGTCACCCCAGTAAAATTAATAATAATAATAAATAAATAAATAAAGCTTTGGTACATATATACTATGGAATACTACTCAGCCATAAGAAATGATGACATTGGATCATTTACCACAACATGGTTGGACCTTGATAGAATTGTACTGAGTGAAATAAGTAAATCAGAAAAAACTAAGAACTATATGATTCCATACATAAGTGGGACATAAAAATGAGACTCAGAGACATGGACAAGAGTGTGGTGATTACTGGGGGTGGGGAGGGACGGAGAGAGAAGAGGTGGGGTGGGGGAGGGGCACAAAGAAAACCAGTCAGAAGGTGACAGAAGACAATTTGACTTTGAGTGATGGGAATGCAGAATAATCAAATGTAAAAATAATCTGGAGATGTTTTCTCTGAACATATGTATTCTGATTTATCAATGTCACCCCATTAAAATTAATAATAATAAATAAATAAAATTTAAAAATAAAATTAATAAAAAGAACGAAATATGCTGCTTGTTTGACTTGACACAACTTTTCCAGAGATTCCCTACTGTAATTCTTCTTTGGTTCTTCAGAGCCTTCCATTCAAGCTCTGATTTCATATGTTAACCTCCAGTCTAAGGACAACTTTTGAATTTAGCCCTTTTGGTCTATGGAAGATCAAAGGCCTTTTTTGGATGGGCCCAAATACACCCCTTTTGGCATCTAGTAAAACCTGCTCTCCTGAAAGCCATATGTCACATCAAACAGATAAGAGTCCTGCAGAATTCTTACTCTTAGTCCACAGCTTCCATAAGACACCCTCGGTTTAAAAATTACTAGTCTTGCCCTGGCTGAATGGCTCAGTTGGTTAGAGCTTCATCCCTATACACATAGGTTGCCAGTTTGATCCCTGGTCAGGGCACTTACAGAAACAGATGTTTTTGTCTTTTTCCCTTCCTCTAAAGTCAAGAAATAAGTTCTTTTTTAAACAATGCAGAAGCTCGGCTCACCCAGAGACCCAGTGAATTAGAATCTGCATTCTAACAAAATCCCTTAATGATTTCTATGTACACTAAAGTTGTAGAAGCTCTGCCTCAGATTTCTCCCTGACTCCAGATTTGTAGATCTCGGTACTAACTTCATGTCTCCATTGGCTGAATCAAGGGCATCTCTTATCTCCCTGCAAATGGAATTTATGACTATTCTTCCAAAGTGGCTCTTCCGATATTTTGAACTCGCTTCATGATGTCACTTCCTTACCAATCCTAAACTCTCAATACCAGAATCATTTTCATCTCTGTCATTTCTTTGCACCGTTCACATCCCCAGATCCAAATACAAGTCCTATCTCAGAAATGCCTCTCTAACCTGCCTAGATTTTCATGATCACTTCTATTACTTTGGTTCAGAAAGAAACTTTTCCCAGAAACAAAGCATTCTTTTCAGTGTCCTCACTATTTCCTTTGCACACCACCATCACCACCATTTCAACCCCTCCAGTTTCCCTTTAAAAAGTATTTCCAATTTTTTCCCAACTGTGAGAGAGATCTGTGGGCAACATCTGTTTTTACTAGCAGCACACATACACATACTCTCTCTCTCTCTACCCCCACCTGTGTCTATATAGTGACACATACATACACACACTCTCTCTCCTTCTCTCTCTCTCTTTACACACACACACACACACACACCTTCTCAGAAATTTAAAATCCAAATTAATAGAAAAGCAATTGCCCAATTAATTACAGTGCAAATTGCCAAACTGTCCCTTTTGCTCTAAAAGAATCAAAGTACTTTAGTTATGGTTGTACCATTTTATTGACAGAAATAAGCCTATTTACTTCTGAACATGGCAGTTTAATAAAATAGATTATATTTTCTGACCAACAAAAGAACCAACCAACCAATCAATCAAACAAATAAACAAACAAACAAACAGAAAAACTCTTAAACAAACACTTTTATGCTTTCCTTTTGGGAGAGAGATTGTTATTTAAAATTACTCAGACTTAATAGCATTTTTTAAATAAATTTTAGTACAACTATATGGGAATGATGGGTTATTTAAAAGGGTTATACATTTAGAACTTTTTTTCTGAAGAAATAATATAATGTGATCTATTGATGTTCCTGCTTTTAATTTTAATGTAACTCCTAAAATTATTGAAAGGTAAAAAAACAACAACAGTACAGGACTCCCTGGTTCTTGCATGAATTATGCTGTCTTTCTAGCTGTGATGTGGTTCACCCATAGTTTTCAGCTGAATCTTTTTGTATGAAACACACTGGAGGAATTATGTTGCTTGAATTACAGGCTTCAGAAGGAAAAGAAAAAGCAGGCATGATTTCCTTTACTTGACATGTCAAGGATTTTATCCCCTCTATCTGACCTTTTTACCTTCTCCCTATAAGTCATGTCTGTAGTTCTTAAGTGTAATGACAACATGGGTTTATTTTCCTTGCTATATGAAATTTGCTTTAAAATGCTTCTTTTGTTGTTCAAGTTTGGTGCCTATTTATTTATTTAATGAAAAGCTGCACCCTTTATTGTGACATTCACATATTAATGTTTAATGTAGTGAACATGAAAAATATATCAAAGGTATTGCTTATGATGAAGCCTGAGTCAGAGCCTGATCTGCTCAATGCAGACACTAATGACTGCGGTGGTTTGGCGAGGCCAGAGTGCTCGCTCCACAAGATTTTTAGCCCCAAGCAGAAAACCTTGGCCAAATGAGTTCATCACATCCCTCAGGATTTATTATATTAGGCTGGCTGACAATGAGTAAGGGACTGATTTGCTCAGACCAACAAGGGCACACTGTTCCAATGCAGTGAAAAGTAGCCAACATTCCCGACTTCACATCTCCAGTTCCATTTGGCAGAGCTTATTATGCTTAAAACCTAAATGAAATTCCAGGCTGCAGTTATATACATTCATTTTCTGACTGAGAAAGTACTTTTGTGTCCTTTCCCTATAATAATACCCTTTATTTATATAGGAATTTGCAATCTGCACAGTTTCACTTTCGTTATCCCTTCTAGACCTCCCAATAATCCTGGTAGTTATTGTCTTATTGTTCTCATTTTTACAGATAATAGAGTTGATGCTCAGAGAGCATAGTGATTGTCCAAGGTCACACAGGTGGTAATTGAAATCAGAACTCAAACTCAGGTCTTTTGACTCCAACTATAGCTAAGGGCTTTTTTTTTTTACTATAGATCATTTTACAATAGTCTGGGATGTCTTGACCTTACAAATTGTAAAAGGTTTTCAGAATTTCTTTAAAACATGGTTTGAAACACAGGGACATTTGTAATGAGCGTTTTTCTTTCAACTAGAACCAACAGTGAGTCATTTCACTGTTTTCCCTTAGGGCATTCTCATTTTTCATTCCATACACGAAATGTAGTGTTTATTACATTTGATGGTACTTTGAAAAAACTTGTTCTTAATATTAAATATCTCACTGGTGAATATTCAAAAGGATTATGCCAGGCTCTATAGATAACTGCTGTGTGACCTTGATAAGGTTATTTAACCTTTATTGTGTCTCTGTTAATTTAGGGTAAAATCTTTCTCTTACTTGGCAATTGTAATGCATAATTAGTGCTACTAGAGTAAAATCAAAGGCTTTGGCACTAAAAGCAAGGGAAATGCAGCAGTACACAGTCTTAGCCCAGGTAGAATCACTGGTGCTGACTGCTCTGAACCTATGTTTGCAAATTTGGAGTTGAGATCAATTTGCTGTCATTGATGACAGAGGGTAGCACGACACAGAAGTAAGGTGATATTTTTAACCATTATTTTGCCTTTTCCCATATTCCCCAGCACAGTACAGAAACATTCTTAAGGAGTGACTGTAAATTTTTCTTTGTGCTCAGTTCTCACCCAACCTCTTCTACATGATTGTATTTTATATAAGGTACACTTTTTGAAAAAGTTGTCTCGCCTGACCTGTGGTGGTGCAGTGGATAAAGCGTCGACCTGGAATGCTGAGGTCGTGGGTTCAAAAAAACCCTGGGCTTGCCTGGTCAAGGCACATATGGGAGTTGATGCTTCCTGCTCCTCCCCCTGTTCTCTCTCTCTATCTCTCTCTCTCTCTCTCCCCCCTCTCTCTAATAAAAATGAATAAAATCTAAAAAAGTAAATAAATTAAAAAAAAAAAAGTTGTCTCCTCAGAGAGTTATCTTTACAGTTTTTGCTATTATTTACTCATTTTCTCTTAATTTTTTTGTGAGTTTGCTTATGTTTTTTTAGTGATGGTATAGGTAGTCTAAGTTATTGTTATTGAAACACCTTATTTAGAGTTCTCTGAAGACAGAGGGTGTCCCACTATGGAAATGGTTTGGGGATATCTTTTCTTTCTGTGCTGTACAATTCTATTGTCTGATGAAAAGAAATTATAAGAATGGTGTAACAGGCCCTGGCCAGTTGGCTCAGTGGTAGAGCGTCAGCCTGGCGTGTAGGAGTCCCAGGTTCAATTCCCGGCCAGGGCACACAGGAGAAGCGCCCATCTGCTTCTCCACCCCTCCCCCCTCCTTCCTCTCCCGCAGCCAAGGCTCCATTGGAGCAAAATTGGCCCGGGTGCTGAGGATGGCTCTGTGGCCTCTGCCTCAGGCACTAGAATGGCTCTGGTTGCAACAGAGTGACGCCCCAGATGGGCAGAGCATCGCCCCCTGGTGGGCATGCCAGGTGGATCCCAGTCGGGCGCAAGTGGGAGTCTGTCTGACTGCCTTCCCATTTCCAGCTTCAAAAAAAGACCAAAAAAAAAAAAAAAAAAAAAAAAAGAATGGTGTAACATGTTCACAGTTACAGAACTACTAAATGGCAGTCAGAATTTACATTTCACTTTTTCTAATGTTAGAAGCCTTTTAAAACATACAATAAAATAAAAACAAAGCAAAATAAAAATATTTACAAATACTCACAGGTTGGATGGAAGGTCAGAGAACAGAGGACAGATGGCTTACCTGTGTGGATCTCTGATTGATGATCATAGTGAGTGAGAGAAGAATAACATTTGAACTTCATGAAGGATGAACATCTGAGTTGAGTCTGGAATGATGACCAGATATTCAGTAGGCAACAAGCAGGGAAATATTGCTGAGCATAGCAGCAGGAGCAGCATGCACAAGGGTACAGAGATGTGATGGGTGAGACTATATGCAGTCTTGTTTGACTGAAGAATAGGTGCCTTTCAGGGCCTAGGTCGAGTCTCGGTGGTCTATATGGAGGACTATGACCTTGACCCCTGTCACTGCAGGACTAATGTCATCATATTTATGCTTTTGAGTAATCATTCTATGGATGAAATGAAACAAAATGAATGACAGGAAGACAAGAGATGAATAATATCAATGGAGGATGCATCCAGATTGGAGAGATATTTAGAAGGTAGAATCCCTGAGACATATGGAGGTTCGGAGGCATGCTCCTTGGTCTGGAAGAAAGAGACAGTAGGAAGTTATACTGAGAGACTGCACTCTATAGCCATAGCTCACATAACCACCTACTCTATGCCTGCAATTTGGCCCTTACTGTGGTTGGAGAAAAGCACAGAACCATTTTGAATAGTTTGCATTAAGTTCGTGATCCACTTACAGCTAACACTGGAACTGCTTGGTTTTATCCCGAATTTCTACTACATTTCTTTATTTCATTTTCTTTCCCACTCTCCTAACCTGGTAGATTATTTATTTATTTATTTATTTATTTATTTATTTATTTATTTATTTTTGTATTTTTCTGAAACTGGAAACAGGGAGGCAGTCAGACAGACTCCCGCATGCACCCGACTGGGATCCACCCGGCACGCCACCAGGGGGCGATGCTCTGCCCATCCAGGGTGTCGCTCTGTCGCGACCAGAGCCACTCTAGCGCCTGGGGCAGAGGCCAAGGAGCCATCTCCAGTGCCCGGGCCATCTTTTTGCTCCAATGGAGCCTCGGCTGCGGGAAGGGAAGAGAGAGACAGAGAGGAAGGGAGGGGGGTGGAGAAGCAGATGGGCGCCTCTTCTGTGTGCCCTGGCCAGGAATTAAACCTGGGACTTCCGCACGCCAAGCCGATGCTCTACCACTGAGCCAACTGACCAGGGCCCAATTTAAATTTTTATTACAGGATTAATTTTTGTTTTAGTTATTTTGAATGAAAATGTCTTAGCCCTTTTTCAAAATCCTTACCTTCTATATCATTTTTCATGAAGTAGTTAATCATGAAACTCCTAAGAACAAGAGTATTCTCTAATATAAACATAATAACCCAATCATATGCAAAATTTAGACAATGATATGGTATTATATATTACACAGTCCATATTTAAATTGCACCACTCACAAAATATTCTTTATAACTGTTTCTGTTTGTAAATCTAAAATCCAATTAAAATCCTTTGTTGCTTTTGACTTTCATATTTCTTCAGTCCCTTTTATTCTAAAAGAGTCCTTTGTTTTTAATAACATTGTAACTTCCAAATAAGTTCTTTTGTAGAATCTTCCTCAATCTGGTTTGATGATTGTTTCCTAATGATGGGATTCAGGTTGAAAAAGAATATTCCATAGGTGATGTGTATTCCCTGTGCATTGAATTAGGAGACACATAATGCCAATTTGATCATCTCTAGGTGAAGGTAAGTCCACCAGATGCAAGCAAAGTGCTGGAGAAGTGATGCTCTGAGAATGTGTAAGTATCCCGTTTGTCAATATCTTTCATCTGATGAGTTGAACATCCATTGATGAACTTTTTCTTGATCAATATTTCATTGATGGATATAAAATGATGATTTTCCAATTATTTTTTTACGTTTATTAACTGGCACTGTTCTGATTAGATATTATTTCCTTTCCTCTTTTTTTGAATATAACTATATTTTTTGTATCTTTAGATTCAATAATTTATACTATTTAGTATTTCTATCCTTTTTAACTTTGAAATTGTTTCAGATTTGCCAGTGAGACTTCTCTTGAGCTGATGTGGTTGTTGTCTTTTTGACATATCTCACTTCTTTTTAAGCACAAGATATCATTTTCCTTTTTCTGGCCTTGACATGACATTGGCTATTTCTTTTAGGGTGATTTGTTAATTTTATTTATCTAAAGTTGTTTAATAATTAGTTTTTTTTTCAGTATCATCTGATAAGACTTTCTAACTTTATTTTCAATTTCTATTTTTATTGCACTGTAACCAGAGAATATTTTTTTGTGTTATGGAATTCATTGAAGTTTCCTCTGTGACTTTATATATGGTCAATTATTGTGCATGCTCCATGACCACTTGAAAAAAATGTATATTCTCTATTTTGGGGATATAATGTTTGATATATGTGCATGTAACAGTGTATGTGTATGAGTGTGTGTGTGTGTGTGTGTGTATTTCTGTTGGATATATATGTGCAGGATGGGGCAAAAGTAGGTTTGTAGTTGTTTCTATAAAAATGATACAATAATTAATAAATAATAATACAAAAATAAACTCTGTTTTGTCTATTCACAACTGTAACCTTACTTTTGTCCACTCTGTATGTGTGTGTGAAAAATTTCTGTGTCACAGGATAAGCATATGTTTAGATTTAATAAATACTAGATAACAACTTTCCAAGCAGAGTGTACAAATTTATACTTCCTTAGCAATATATTACAGGACTGCTGCTCCATATTCTTGGCAACATTTGGTATTTCTCATTTTGGCCATTCTGTTTGGTGTGTTGTATCACATTATTGTCTTAATTGTCATTTATTGAAGGAAAAGATTGAATGTCATTGCATATATTTATTTGTCTCAAGTAAAATACTTATTTTCCTGTTTTATAAAATGTCTGATGTCTTTTGCCTCTTTTTTTCTATTGAGTTGTCTGTCTTTCTTTTACTGATTTGTAAACATTCTTCATACATTCAGAATACAAATCCTTTGTTGACTATGTATATTGAAAATATTTTCTCATTTCTTGGTTGGTTTTCACTCTCTTAATGGTGTATTTGATAAACAGGAATCTTAATTTTAGCATAGATAATTTTATCCTTTTTTTTTTTGTAACTAGTGACTATGTGTTTAAGAAAATCTTTCCTACTTTAAGGTCATAAAGATATTTTCTTCTGGAAACTTTATGTTTAACCATTCACATTTATATATGTAGTCCATCTGGAAATAACTTTTATGCATAGTGGCAAGAAGGAAATCATGATATAGATGTATTTTGGATACATTTGTGGATCTATAATTAGATCTAGTACCATTTTTATTGAAAGAACAGCCCTTTCTACACTTCACTGCACAGTCTTATTTTTAATGAAGTGGACAACTGTATCTCTGCAGGTATGTCTCTGGGGTCTCTTGTTTCATTGGTTAGCTCTTTCCTCATTGTGCCAATCATACTGTATTAACTAATATAACTTCTTAATATACATGTTGATACCATGCAGTTTTGCCCTTTTTTGTGTTTGCTTCGACTTTCTAAATAAGTTCCACTTTTATATGAATTTTTATAACTTTTAAAACTTATATACAAACAGACATTTACACACTTACCCACAAGAATTTGCTGGCTTATTGACTGGGATTAGTTTAAATATTTAAATTTGTTTAAAGGGAATTAATATCTTTACAGTATTAAGTCTTCTAATGCATGCTTATGTATAATCATTTATATAGATCTTTAACACTTCTTAATAATATCTTATAGATTTCAGTCCAGTTTTTGCATACTTTTTAAAAAATTAATTTTTAGTATTAAAATTTTTGCTACTATAAATTGCATTGTTTTAATTATATTTTATTTGTTTCTGTATTTTTTATTTTTAGCTTTTCTATAATATTCCTTTCTTATATTTCTCACATAGGGTATAGAGTTGAAATTTGCTTTTATAAGTCAATCTGTATCTTTTTTCTCATTGGCTGAGTTAAGCACATTTACTTTTATTATAACTATTATCTTTGATTTTAAATCTTTAAAATTATTTTATTATATTTACTTATAATTTTTTATATTTGCTATATATTTTTTCTATGTGATCTTTTTTTTTTTTTTTTTCATTTTTTTTTTCTGAAGCTGGAAACAGGGAGAGACAGTCAGACTCCCGCATGCGCCCGACCGGGATCCACCCCGCACGCCCACCAGGGGGTGAAGCTCTGCCCACCCGGGGGGCGACGCTCTGCCCACCAGGGGGCGATGCTCTGCCCATCCTGGGCGTCACCATGTTGTGACCAGAGCCACTCTAGCGCCTGAGGCAGAGGCCACAGAGCCATCCCCAGCGCCCGGGCCATCTTTGCTCCAATGGAGCCTTGGCTGCGGGAGGGGAAGAGAGAGACAGAGAGGAAAGCGTGGCGGAGGGGTGGAGAAGCAAATGGGCGCTTCTCCTGTGTGCCCTGGCCGGGAATCAAACCCGGATCCTCCGCACGCTAGGCCGATGCTCTACCGCTGAGCCAACCAGCCAGGGCCCGTGATCTTTTTTTTTAATTTATTCTCCATGTCCTCATTTTATTTCCTTAAGTTTTTTTTTCCTCAAATTTCTAAACATTTTGTTTTACTTTTGTCTGTTTATGTACATTGTTACAAATAAGTTAGTACCAGTTTAATTTTCTTTTTCAATTGTTCTGTTATTTCTATAAGGCCAGAGAGTATTTTTTCTTCATCTTTGAAGTCTAATGGTTTTAATATATTTTAATTGACCACTCTTGATAAAATTTCTCAGGTAGATTATATAGTGTGTATAATGGATATATATGTAATCTTTTTACTTTCAAAAAACTCTTCTCAAATGTAGTTTTAAATATTCACTACATTACTTTGTTTTCATTTTTAAGGAGACACAATACTACATATTTTGAATCACCCTATTTTTCCAAACTCTAAATAGGGCTCAAGGATTTAGGTCCTCTTTTATATTTTATCAACACGTATTGCCTGAGGGTTCTCATTTAGTGCCATGATTCCAAATGCCGCATTAAAGCTAGAATTAGTGCTTTAGCCTTGACCTCTACTGAATGCTAAAATCATATATACTATTATTCTCTGACATTTCTCTTGGAGACTTAATAAGCATTTAACACTTTAGATGTATAAGATGTAATTTTTATTTCTGCCACTGATCCTACTATATAGTCTTATTTGACTCAGAAAGTAGCAACTCTAGCCTGCTTGGAGATGCTTGGGCCAAAAAACTTGGAATAATCATTGACTCCTTCTTTTCTTCCATGCCCACATCCAATCTAACAGGAAATTCTGTTTGCTCTATTTTTGAAATATATTTATATGCTCTACTTCTACCGTTCCCGCACTACTCTGAGCAATTATCACCCCTTTCTTTTATTGTAATAGCCTCTGACTGGCCTTCCTGCTTCACTTTTGTACCTTGCAATATGTTATTTTCTTTCTTTCTTTTTTCCTTTCTCTTACTTTCTTTTTTTCTTTCTCTCTGTTGTTTTTTCAGGTGAGAGGAGGGTAGATAGTGAGGCAGGCTCCCTCATGTGCCATGTCTGGGAACCACCAGCAACCCTCTCTTGGGCTGATGCTTGACTACTGAGCCATTTTTAGTGCCTGAGGCTGATGCACTTAGACCAACTGAGCTATCATCAGAACCCAGGGTTGAAGCTTGAATCAATTGAGCCACTGACTGTGGGAGGGAAAGAAGGAGAAAAGGGGGAGAAAGAGTGGGGAGAAGCAGGTGGATGTTTCTTTTGTGTGCCTTGACCAGGAAATTGAACCTGGGACATCCATACACCAGGCAAATGCTCTATTCACTGAGCTACAAACCAGGGCCAATTTGTTATTTTCTCAGCTGCCTGATTGATGATTTAATATATAAGATATATGATATAACTCCTCAAGATCCTCCAAAGCCTCTACTCTCATTTATTTTAAAATTCAAGCCTGACCAGGCAGTGGCGCAGTGGATAGAGCATCAGACTGGGATGCAGAGGACCCAGATTCGAGACCCTGAGGTCACCAGCTTGAGCGCGGGCTCATCAGGTTTGGGAAGACCTCACCAGGTTGGACCCAAGGTCGCAGTCTTGAGCAAGGGGTTACTCGGTCTGCTGTAGTCCCACAGTCAAGGCACATATGAGAGAGCAATCAATGAACAACTAGGGTGTCGCAACAAAAAACTAACGATTGATGCTTCTCATTTCTCTCCATTCCTGAATGTCTGTCCCTATCAATCTCTCTCTCTCTGTCTCTGTAAAAAAAAAAGTCATTGATACCTTAAAAGATAAAATTCAAATCATCCCACAACCTACATATATAGTTCAGCTCCTGCTCTATCTGACTTCATCTTCTACCTTCTACCTTCATTTTGATCACATTGGCCTTCAAGCTGCCTTTCAATTATACCAGACATACATGGCCACAGAACCTTTGCTTTTGATATGCTTTCAGTCTTATGCTTTTCTCTGAGACAACTTTATGATCATGCCTTCACTTCATTCTGATCTTTCATCTGTGAGGTGAGAGAGGCCCTTCCTGATCATCTATACCCTACTTAACATAGAACTCCTTCCAACTGTTCTTATCAAGTTATTTACCTGTTTTACTTTTCTTTATAGAATTTACAATCACTTGTAGTATGTGTCTGTGTGTGTGTATATACAAGAATAGTACCTATCAAATAGTAAATCCTTAGTATATATTTATTGAATTAAAAAATTACTTTTTTAAAATGCATATATTCAATTAAGTTTTAAGATATTATTATTAGAAAAGACACATTTGCCAATCTTAATGTGGTGTTCCAAGTCACTAGATTCATTTTTATTTGGATTGGACTGAGCAAAATCACTGAGATCCAATAAACTGCATTTATTTTCTTAAAACTGTTTTCCTCTCTGATCCAGGTACCACCTAAGGTTAAATTGAGAATCTGGGTCTGTATCTGAGGAAGCTAATCTTACTACTTAAATCAGAATACCTAGGAGCACTGCACTCGCTCCATTAATACTGACAAGATTTTCATAATAGTTGCTTCTCTGAGAGAATAATATTCATACCAAGAGAGTGTCAATTATGCATCCAACATAACAAGTGGAAACTATTCCTTAGTTCTGAATATTGCAGAAAACTTATGTTTTAAAAATATATTTTTTACACTCCTCCTCAATAAGGTCTCTTAGCTCATTATTTCTACCTTAACTTGGTGCTTAGTATCTGTTTATCAAATTTCCTTAATTTGAATTTCTCTTTGATTATCCTACTTTATGATTGTTACTAATCTAGCAAATATAGGTAAGAAGTGTTAAGTGTTTTGTAGAAATGCTAACACTAATGCAGGTTGATCGCAGTCTGGATCACATAAACGAAATGCTGTAGAAGTCGAAACGAGCTGTATATCAATATTGTTAAGTGAATTATGAGTACAGTTGTTATCACGGACAGGAATTTCACTCAATAAATTCAGGAGTGCAAGAAATAATAATATTTCTTATTAAAAAAATCAACTGAAACTTATCTCACAGCTCCCCTTTTGCTTAGCTAGCAGGAAATTCAATCATGTCTTGTTGTTTATAGCGTCCCCTCAGCCAGAATTTTGCAAAAGTTCTCAGGATTTTCCCAGAATCAAAGCACTGAGCTGGGTCTACTGGGAAATGTCATTTAGTTAAGCCAACAATAGTTACTCATGGGACTGCAGATTTCTTTCTGGTTGGGTTGCCTTGCTGCTTCTGTGCCATTCTTGGGACTGAGGATTCTGGTGAAACTGGGAGCCCATGTGCCGGGAATGCAACCTTCCCATCTCATAAAACATAAGAAGAGTCCTCTCCACTGAAGTCCTGGAGAGTTAAAGCTCAGTGTTTATGGAATGAAATTGGTTCTAAGCAGTTTAAGCCAACTAGGTACATTATATGAAAATACATCACTTACAGAATTTCCAGAGGGGCCAAGAAAATGAGTTTGGATGCTTTGCAGCCAGACAAATGCCCAACTACATTTTGGGACCATTCTAATGGGACAGGGAGACAACATTAGGCTATCAAAGTTTCTCTTTTTTTACTGTTTCCTGGTGGCACAATTTCCTTCGGGGACACACACATACACTGGTTGACATTAGGGAAGCTTTTGAATAGTTTCTTTATTTGTATTTATCTGTATCAATGGACTTTGAGCAGGATTGAGGCTCTATTCTTGCTGATTTTCCAGGCATCATCAGGAGATAGTTTGGTTTATGCTATCAAGGGGTAATTACCTATTTAGGAGGGGAATAGAAAATTCTCTGGGAAATATTTTCCTATTAGCTTTACTTAGTAATTTGCCTCAAGTCAAGCCAACTGAAATCTTCATGCTGCCTTTAGTGATAGAAACAAAATGACTGTTTTATGCAGATGCTCTTTATCACTTGTATGGACAATTCCAAATAGCTCTATTTCACGGTTCAATTCCCAGAGTCATCTCAGGAAACATTTTGCAGCTAGCTGATCTTAGCTGACCAATCAGCTTGAAGTCTAGTCTGTTCAAGAACAAATGTGCTCTAGTAACCATAAGGCCTTTGAAAGGTTGATGCCCCTGATTTGTAGCTGTGACTCAGGAATTTTGATGACAAAATTTTCTGCCTTCTGGAAAACTGTGGCTTTAATGTAAGTTTTTATAGGTTCCAGCAGGTCCAAAGTGGCTTTCTTAGGAAAGTCTTGGCTTTATCTTTAAATACTCTTGGAGTAAAGTTGAAGTGGAAGAGCACTTTACACCGCTAATTTTCTGTGAGAAACCACCATCTTTTTCACATGAGATCTTATTATCCAGACAACAGAAATCTCTTTTGAAATAACACAGCATATAAATGCTTCAGGCACTTGCTGTTCAGCAACCCCCTCCTCTGCTGGTAGATTTTTAAATTATTTTTGCTTGCTTTCTTTTTCTTCTGCAGTGCTTTAAACAAATATAAATTAGTTGCTAAAACTTAGACTCTGAGAAATTTTACACGAAAATCTAGACTTGGGTCTTCTCTTCAGAATTTGGAAGCTTCTGCTGTAGAGTTGAGGCTGCATTGCACTTGGCAACAGAAGGCAGGAACTGAGTAGCTGTTCACATCTAATGAGCTTAGATGTAGTTCCAGTCTGTTTCTTCCCAAGCCTCCAGGCTTCTTACCACATTTCTCCCAGGCCACCCGTTCTGTTATCTGCTTCTCTCTTAAGCAGTTGGGTTTGCAACCTCTGTTTACTTTTAAATTGTGAAAGTCAACATGTGCATATCTGTGTTTTTTTTTCTAGGGAGAAAATGTATAGTTTTCAACAGATTTTCATAAAAGCTTAAGAACCTTTACTTTGGATACTCTAAGTCTCTCTTTCCCCCCATATTTTAATGGTAAAATTGTGTATGTGTTTCAATGTAAATGTTGTAAGTGGTTCTTACGAGCTAGACATAATTTAAATAATGTAATGATAATAATAGACAACGAGGAAAAGAATGGCACCTGGAATCTGGCTTGATCTCAAAGCATGTTCTAGTCTTATTCCACATCTTTAAGTCGCAGAGTTCTCCGACTCGCCCTGGGACCCTGGTGATAAATTATAGAACCTGCAATTTAGTAACATTCATTTTCTGTTCATATTGCCTTAGGGGGTTCCTCACAGTCTAACATCATCCAAGGAAATGTCACTGTAACAAATTGTCGAAGACTTGATTGCTAAGGGAGGAATGCAGCACTCTCATGAGGGAGCCAATCTATAGCTGACCATCCTGGCCTACAGCAGGAGTTTAGGAATAGAGAAGTGAAGAGGAAAACAACGAATATATACTTCACAGAACATGCTGCAGGGGAAAACGATATGCCTATATCGTTTTTAGTCAAAAGTCTGGTGAAGAGCACCACCGCCCACGGTCCCTGCCAGCACCTCCCACTGCCTCTGCCAGCACCTGTGACTGATTTTTCTCGGGTTCACAATTGTCTTCCTCAGGCCTGTATGTGCTCTTCCTGTCCAGAAAATATAGTGGGCAAAAAAATTGTATCTAGAATTTCTAAGTGTGAAGAAATTTAGGTATTGCAATGCCCACCTTATGTAACAATATATAGATTCTTAAAAATACCTGCAAAAAGAGACATTGATATTTCAGGAGGAGAAAAAAATTACTTTGAATTGCATCCCTCCTTCTTGCTCATAGTATGAGCTTTTGCATGAGTCATTTTTTTTCAAGAGTAGACACTTGGAATCCATGATAAATAATCTGATGTTTGGCCAAATTCCTGATACAAGTAGCCCCAACATACCACCATGGCAGCTTTGAACATTGTGCTTGTGGAATGGAAATCCATAGAGTTGTACTGAGAAAGAACGAACTGAGGAGATACCCTTTGGTGTGTGTGTATATTAATATATATATATTTTTATTTTAATTTATTTTGTTTACATAGATTCAAGTGTCCTACTGAATACACCCCACCCCGTGTTCCCCTCAACATCCCTCTTACCCCCTTCCCCCAACACCCTCCCCCCTTCCTTCTAGGATTTCCTTTTCTGCTCTCTATAAAGCTGTGTTATGTATATATAATTTCACCAATCTCTTTCTCCTCTCTGATCCAATCCTCTCATCCCCTTTCTCTCTGGTCCCTTTGATCCTGCCTCTGCCTCTATTCCGTTCCTCAGCTCACATTGTTCATTGGATTTCTCAAATGAGTGAGGTCATATGATATTTTTCTATCTCTGCCTGGCTTATTTCACTTAACATAATAGTTTCAGGTCCATCCCGTTGCCACAAAAGGAAAGATTTCCTGCTTTTCATGGCTGCATAGTATTCCATTGTGTATATGAACAACTGTTTTTTTAATCTTATTTTTATTAATTTTAATGCAGTGACATTGACAAATCAGGGTACATATGTTCAGAGAAAATATCTCCAGATTATTTTGACATTTGATTATGTTGCATACCCCTCACCCAAAGTCAAAATGTTTTCCATCACCTTCTATCTGGCTTTCTTTGTGCCCCTACCCCTACCCCCTCCCTCTCTTTCCTCACCCCCTCCCTACCCTCCCACCCCACCCCCCATTACCATCACATTCTTGTCCATGACTCTGAGTCTCATTTTTATGTTCCATCTATGTATGGATTCATATAGTTCTTAGTTTTTTCTGATTTACTAATTTCACTCCGTATATTATCAAGGTCCATACATGTTATTGTAAATGATCCAATGTCATCATTTCTTATGGCTGAGTAGTATTCCATTGTATATATGTACTAAAGCTTTTTAATCCACTCGTCCACTGATGGACACTTGGGCTGTTTCCAGATCTTCACTATTGTGAACAATGCTGCCCTAAACATGGAGGTGCATTCTCCTTTTGAAGCAGTGCTATGGTGTTCTTGGGGTATATTTCTTAAAGTGAGATAGCTGGGTCAAAAGGCAGTTTGATTTTCAATTTTCTGACAAATCTCTGTACTGTTTTCCACAGAAGCTGCAACAGTTTGCATTCCTACCAGCAGTGTAGGAGGGTTCCCTTTCCTCCACATCCTCGCCAGCACTTATTCTGTGTTGTTTTGTTGATGAGTGCCATTCTGACTGGTGTGCGGTGATATCTCATTGTGGTTTTAATTTGCATTTCTCTAATGATTAGCATTAGAGAGCATTAATGTTGAGCATTTTTTCATATGCCTATTGGCCATCTGTATGTCCTCTTTGGAGAAGTGTCTATTCATTTCTTTTGCCCATTTTTGATTGGATTGTTTGTCTTCCTGGTGTTGAGATTTACAAGTTCTTTATAAATTTTGGTTATTAACGCCTTATCACACGTATTGTCAAATATGTTCTCCCATTGTGCGGTTTGTCTTTTTATTCTGTTCTTGTTGTCTTAAGCTGTGTAAAAGCTTTTTAGTTTGATAGTCCCATTTGTTTATCCTGTCTTTTATTTCCCTTGCCCGTGGAGATAAATCAGCAAATACATTGCAGCAAGAGATGTCAGAGAGCTTACTGCCTATGTTTTCTCCTAAGATGCTTATGGTTTTACGGCTTACATTTAAGTCTTTTATCCATTTTGAGTTTATTTTTGTGAATGGTGTAAGTTGGTGGTCTAGTTTTATTTTTTTGCAGGTAGCTGTCCAATTTTCCCAACACCATTTATTAAAGAGGCTGTCTTTACTCCATTGTATGCCCTTACCTCCTTTGTCAAATATCAGTTGTTCATAGAGCTGTGGGTTTATTTCTGGGTTCTCTGTTCTGTTCCATTGATCTATATGCCTGTTCTTATGCCAGTACTAGGCTGTTTTGATTACAATGGCCTTGTAGTATAACTTGATATCAGGAAGTGTGATACCTCCCACCTAATTCTTCTTTTTTAAGATTGCTAAGGCTATTTTTGGTTCCATATAAATTTTTGGAATATGTGATCTATATCTTTAAAGTATGTCATTGGTATTTTAATTGGTAGTGCATTGAATTTATAAATTGCTTTGGGTAATATAGACATTTTAATGATGTTTATTCTTCCTAACCATGAGCACGGTATATGCTTCCACTTTGTATCTTCCTTGATTTCTTATGTCAATGTTCTATAATTTCCTGAGTACAAGTCTTTAGTCTCCTTTGTTAAATTTATTCCTAGGTACTTTATTTTATTGTTTGTAATAGTGAAGGGGATTGTTTCCTTAATTTCTCTTTCTGACTGTTCAGTGTTGTTGTATAAAAATCCCTCTCATTTCTGAGTATAATTTTAAATCCTGCCACTTTGCTGAATTCATTTATCATGTCCAGTAGGTTTTTGACTGAGACTTTAGGGTTTTCTAT
This sequence comes from Saccopteryx leptura, assembly GCF_036850995.1. Classification (NCBI taxonomy): domain Eukaryota; kingdom Metazoa; phylum Chordata; class Mammalia; order Chiroptera; family Emballonuridae; genus Saccopteryx; species Saccopteryx leptura. Next base: position 12,883 of record NW_027095793.1, on the reverse strand, counting down.
ATACAATATCATATCATCTGCAAATATTGATAGTTTTACTTCTTCTTTTCCAACTTGCATGCCTTTTATTTCTTCTTGTCTGATTTCTGTGGCTAGGACTTTCAGGACTATGTTGAATAAGAGTGGTGAAATAAGACACCCCTGCCTTGTTCTTGATTTTAAGGGGATTTCTTTTAATTTTTGCCCATTGAGTATGATGTTGGCTGTGGGATTGTCATAGATGGCTTATATCATGTTGAGGTATGTTCCCTGTATTCCCACTTTGTTGATAGTTTTGATCATGAATGGGTGAAGGATTACATCAAATGCTTTTTCTGCATCTATTGAAATTATCATGTGGTTTTCTCCTTCCTTTTGCTTATGTGATGAATCACATTGATTGATTTGCAAATATTGTACCAGCCTTGCCTCCCCAGAATAAATCCCACTTGATCATGGTGTATGATTTTTTTCTATATATTGTTGGATTCGGTTTGCTAATATTTTGTTGAGGATTTTAGCATCTATATTCATCAGGGATATTGGCCTATAATTTTTTTCTTTGTGTTGTCTTTGCCTGGTTTTGGAATCAGAATTATGGCCTCATAAAAGGAGCTTGGAAGTCTTCCTTCTTCTTGAATTTTTTTTTAATAATTTTATATTTAATGGGGCGATATCAATAAATCGGGATACATATATTCAAAGATAACAAGTCCAGGTTATCTTGTCATTCACTTATGTTGCATACCCATCACCCAAAGTCAGATTGTCCTCTGTCACCTTCTATCTAGTTTTCTTTGTGCCCCCCCTCCCCCTTTCCCTCTCCCTCTCCCCCCTCCCCCCATAACCACCACACTCTTATCAATGTCTCTTAGTTTCACTTTTATGTCCCACCTACATATGGAATAATGCAGTTCCTGGTTTTTCTGATTTACTTATTTCACTTCGTATAATGTTATCAAGATACCACCATTTGCTGTAAATGATCCGATGTCATCATTTCTTATGGCTGAGTAGTATTCCATAGTGTATACATGCCACATCTTCTTTATCCAGTCATCTATTGACGGGTTTTTTGGTTGTTTCCATGTCCTGGCCACTGTGTTTGAAATAGCTTGAGAAGGATAGGAGTTTGTTCTTCTTTGAATATTTGGTAGAGTTCACTTGTGAAGCCATCAGGCCCAGGACTTTTCTTTGTTGGGAGTTTTTTGATAACTGTTTGGATCTCATTTATTGTAATCAGTCTGTTTAGGTTTCCGATTCTTCCAGATTAATTTTTGAAAGATTATATGTTTCTAGGAATTGGTCCATTTCATCTAGGTTGTCTAGTTTTTTGGCATATAGTTCTTCATAGTATTTTCTTACAATATTTTGTATGTCTGTTGTGTCAGTTTTTATTTCTCCACTCTCATTTCTAATTTTATTTACTTGAGTCCTCTCTCTTTTTCTTGGTGAGTCTGGTTAAAGGTACATCGATCTTGTTTACCTTTGCAAAGAACCAGCTCCTGGTTTCATTGATTCTCTGTATTGTTTCTTTAGCCTCTATGTCATTTATTTCTGCTCTGATCTTTATTATTTCCTTCCTTCTACTAGCTCTGGACTTTACTTGCTGTTCTTTTTCTAGTTCTTTTAGATGTAGGGTCAAGTTGTTTATTTGAGCTTTTTCTAGCTTCTTGAGGTATGCCTGTAATGCTATAAACTTCCCTCTCAGGACTGCTTTTGCTGTGTCCCATAAATTTTGAGTTGATGTATGCTCATTATCGTTTGTTTCTAGAAATTTTTTATTTCTTCTTTGATCTCATTGTTAACCCATTTGTTATTTAATAACATGCTATTTAGTTTCCAACTGTTTTAGTATTTTTCAGTTTTTCTGTTGTGGTTGATTTCTAGTTTCATGCCATTGTGATCAGAGAAAATGCTTGATATGATTGATTTCAGTCTTCTTAAATATTTTGAGAATGCTTTCATTCCCTAACATGTGTTCTGTCCTAGAGAATATACCATGAGCACTTGAAAAGAATGTATATTCTACAGCTTTAGGGTGAAAGGTTCTGAAGATATCTATTAAATCGAGTTCATCTAGTATGTCCTTTAAGTCTGCTGTTTCTTTGTTAATTTTCTTCCTTTAGGATCTATCTAATGATGTTAGTGGGGTATTGAAATCTCCTATTATTATAGTATTGCTGTTGATCTCACCCTTTAAATCCATCAAAGTCTGCTTTATATATTTAGGTGCTCCTATATTAGGTGTGTAGATATTTATAATGGTTTTATCTTCCTGTTGGATTGCTCCCTTTATCATTAGGTGGTGACCTTCTTTATCTCTTACTATAGACTTTGTTTTAAAGTCCATTTTGTCTACGTATTGCTACCCCAGGTTTTTATTCATTTTCATTTGCATGAAATATTTTTTTCCATCCTTCTACCTTCAGTCTATGTCCATCTTTTGTTTTAAGGTGTTCCTCTTGTAGACAGCATATGTATGGGTCCTCTTTTCTTATCCATGCAGCTACCCTATGTCTTTTGATCAGATCATTTAATCCATTTACATTTAAGGTTATTATTGATATGTAGTTGTTTATTGCCATTCTTTAAAGCTGTATTCCTCTTTTGCTATATTCTTTCCCCACTTTGATCTGTTTACAACAGGCCCCTTAACATTTCCTGCAACATTGGTTTGGTTGTAATGAATTCCTTGAGGTTTTTTTTTTTTTTTTTTGGTCTAGGGAAGCTATTTATTTCTCCTTAGATTTTAAATGATAGCCTTGCTGGATAAAGTAATCTTGGTCGCAGGTTCTTGTTCTGCATTACTTTGAATATTTCTTGCCATTCCCTTCTGATTTCAAGTGTTTCTGTTGAGAAGTTGGATGTCATCCTTATGGGGACTTCTTTGTAGGTGATAGCCTTTTTTCTCTAGATCTTTTAATATTTTCTCTTTATCACTTAGCTTTGGTATTTTAATTATGATGTGTTTTGGTGTAGATTTTTTTGGGTTTCTCATTAATGCAGTTCTCTGTGTTTCTTGATCTTGTGAGACATTTTCCTGCATTAATTTAGGGAAGTTTTTAGCTAGCTATGATATGATTGAATAAAGTCTCTATCCATTGCTTTTTCTCTTCTTCTTCAGGAACCCCTATGATGCAGATGTTATTTCTCTTCATGTTGTCAGAGTTCTCTTAAACTTTCCTCAGACTTTTTGAGTTTCTTTTCTTTTTTCTGCTCTGCTTCTTTGCCTTCATTTATCTTGTCCTCCAACTCGCTGATTCGATCCTTCGTTCCATCCATCCTCTTTTTAATTTCTTCCATTGTGGTCTTCATTTCTGATATTGTATTTGTCATCTCCGACTGATTCTTTTTTAATATTTCAATATCCTTTTTTCTACTTGCTATTTCTTTATTTAGGTGTTTGTCATGGCCATCCATTGTTGTTCTAAGATCCCTAAGCATCCTTACAATCATTATTTTGAACTCCGCATCTGGATGTTTGAATATTTCCATATTACTCAGTTCATTTCCTGGATGTTTCTCTTGTGGTTTCATTTGGATTGCACTTCTCTGTCTTCTCATTATGTCTGTATGTTTGGGTGTTTTGTTTGTAGAGCTGGTTGAGTCTAGGCTTGGTGTTGTCTGCCTTCAGTTTTCAATTGTGTTATTTCTAGGTCTTCTTGGGTTGGCATCAGCTATTATTTGTAATCCAGTTTTGGATTTGGGCCGCATTGAAGTCTTGATTTGTTTGTTTTCTTAACAGATGATAGTCTTGTTAACTAATCTCAGCAGGGGGATTATTTGAAACTGTATCTAGGAATGTGATGGCTGTAACCTGAGACTCTGAAGGCCTCTTCTGCTAGTTACTCTCTCTGGGAGCAGGGTGTTTTCTCAGCTTCAGAAGGGGGAGGTGTATCTCAGATCTCCATTGAGACCTGAGTTATTTCCCCTCCTCCCCACTTCTTGTTTTCAGCTGTGTCTTGTTGTGCTGATTGAAGCTGGAGAGATGTCTGGACATCTGTGACCCAGAAGTACTTCAATTTTCTGTTTTGTGGAAGGATCAGTCTCTCCCCCAGCTATGGCTGCCTCCAGCACTGGATGAAACAGCTTCTCAGGTCATCCCCTAGATTCCTCTGCCCCTCACTGTCTGTCTCTCTCTCTCCCCTTTCTTTTTGGAAGACAAGTCGGTCCTTTCAACACACCTCGTTCCCTGGTTGCCAGGCAAGTGGCTGTGAGCAATATTTTCAGCTCTTTTCCTTGGAGTGAGATCCCTTCTGGGTTCTCAGCCTCATCCCCCCCCCCCCCGTTCCTGTAAGCAGAGGAGATTCAGGAGCTCCCTACCAGGTTTTTGTGGCTCCTTTTTTCCTCCTTGGTTTTTGAGAGCTGTTATTGTAGTCCAGAGTTGGTTTTTCATGCTGATTGTTCATAAATTACTTTATAATCCAGTTTGGTGGTGTGAGCTGGGAGTCTGTGCATCTGCCTACTCTGTCTCCCCTGTACTACTCCTTTTTTATTTTAATGGGGTAACATTGATAAATCAGGGTACATATGTTCAGAAAAAAACATCTCTAGGTTATTTTGACATTTGACTATGCTGCATTCCCATCACCCAAAGTCCAATTGTCTTCCATCACCTTCTAACTGATTTTCTTTATGCCCCTTCCCTACCCCAACACCCTCCCTCTCCTCCCCCCTCCCCGTAACCCCTACAAACTTGTCCATGTCTCTGAGTCTCATTTTTATGTCCCATCTATGTATGAAATCATATAGTTCTTAGTTTTTTCTGATTTACTTATTTCGCTCAGTATAACATTATCAAGGTCCATCAATGTTGTTGTAAATGATCTGATGTCATCATTTCTTATGGCTGAGTAGTATTCGATTCTATATATGTACCAAAGCTTTTTAATCTACTCGTCCACTGACAGACACTTGGGCTGTTTCCAGATCTTTGCTATTGTGAACAATGCTGCAATAAACATGGGAGTGCATTTCTTCTTTTCAAACAGTGCTTGGTGTACTTGGGGTATATTCCTAAAAGTGGTATAGCTGGGTCAAAAGGCAGTTCAATTTTTATTTTCTTTAGGAATCTCCATACTGTTCTCCACAGTGGCTGTACCAGTCTGCATTCCCACCAGCAGAGCAGGAGGGTTCCCTTTTCTCCACATCCCCACCAGCACTAATTCTGTGTTGTTTTGTTGATGAGTGCTATTCTGACTGGTGTGAGATGATATCTCATCGTGGTTTTTATTTGCATTTCTCTAATGATGAGTGATGTTGAGCATTTTTTCATATGCTTATTGGCCATCTGTATGTCCCCTTTGGAGAAGTGCCTAATCATTTCTTTTGCCCATTTTTGGATTGGATTGTTTGTCTTCCTGGTATTGAGTTTTACAAGTTATTTATAAATTTTGGTTATTAACCCCTTATCAGACGTATTGTCAAATATATTCTCCCATTGTGTAGCTTGTCTTTTTATTCTGTTCTTTTTGTCTTTAGCTATGCAGAAGCTTTTTAGTTTGATATAGTCCCATTTGTTTATCCTGTCTTTTATTTCACTTGCCCATGGAGATAAATCAGCAAATATATTGCTGCGAGAGATGTCAGAGAGCTTACTGCCTAAGTTTTCTTCTAAGATGCTTATGGTTTTATGGCTTACATAAGTGTCTTTTATCCACTTTGAGTTTATTTTTGTGAATGGTGTAAGTTGGTGGTCTAGTTTCATTCTTTTGCAGGTAGCTGTCCAATTTTCCCAACACCATTTTTTGAAGAGGCTTTCTTTACTCTAATGTATGCTCTTACCTCCTTTGTCAAATATCAATTGTCCATAAAAGTGTGGGTTTATTTCTGGGTTCTCAGTTCTGTTTCATTGATCTATATGCTTGTTCTTATGCCAGTACCAGGCTGTTTTGAGTACAATGGTTTTGTAGTATAACTTGATATCTGGAAGTGTGATGATACCTTCCCCTTTATTCTTCCTTTTCAAGATTGCTGAGGCTATTTGTGCTCTCTTTTGGTTCCATATATATAAATTTTTGGAATATGTGTTCTATATCTTTGAAGTAAGTCATTGGTATTTTAATCGGTATTGCATTGAATATACAAATAGCTTTGGGTAATATAGAAATTTTAAAGATGTTTATTCCTCTTAACCATGAGCATGGTATATGCTTCCACTTGTTTATATCTTCCCTGATTTCTTTTATCAATGTTTTATAATTTTCTGAGTGCAAACCTTTAATCTCCCTGGTTAAATTTATTCCTAGGTACTTCATTTTTTTGGTTGCAAAGGTGAAGGGGATTGCTTCTTTAATTTCACTTTCTGACAGTTCATTGTTAGTGTATAAAAATGCCTCTGATTTCTGAGTATTAATTTTATATCCTGCCACCTTGCTGAATTCATTTATCAGGTCCAGTAGTTTTTTGACTGAGACTTTAGGGTTTTCTATATACATTATTATATCATCTGAAAATAATGATAATTTTACTTCTTCTTTTCCAATTTGGATGCCTTTTATTTCTTTTTCTTGTTGATTGCTGTGGCTAGGACTTCCAGAACTATTTTGAATAAGAGTGGTGAAAGGAGGCACCCTGCCTTGTTCTTGATCTTAAGGGGATTGCTTTTAATTTTTGTCCATTGTGTATGATGTTGGCTCTGGGTTTGTAATAGATGACCTATATCATGTTGAGGTATGTTCCCTGTATTCCACTTGGCTGAGAGTTTTGATCATGAATGAGTACTGGATTTTATCAAATGCTTTTTGTGCATCTATTGAAATTATCATGTGTTTTTTCTCCTTCCTTTTTTTTATGTGATGAATCACATTGATTGATTTGCAAATATTGTACCAGCCTTGCCTCCCCAGAATAAATCCCACTTGATCATGGTGTATGATTTTTTTCATATATTGATGGATCCGGTTTGCTAATATTTTGTTGAGGATTTTAGCATCTAAATTCATCAGGGATATTGGCCTATAGTTTTTTTTCTTTGCATTGTCTTTGCCTGGTTTTGGAATCAGAATTATGCTTGCCTTTTAAAAGGAGATTAGAAGTCTTCCCTCCTCTTGAATTTTTTGAAATAGCTTGAGAAGTATAGGAGTTCATTCTTCTTTGAATATTTGGTAGAATTCACCTATGAAGTCATCTGACTCCAGGCTTTTGTTTTTTGATAACTCTTTCAATCTCTTATATTGTAATCAATCTGTTTAAGTTTTCTGATTCTTCCAGATTGATTTTTGAAAGATTATATGTTTTGAGGAATTTATCCATTTCACCTAGGTTGTCTAATTTTTTGGCATAGAATTCTTCATAGTATTTTCTTACAATCTTTTGTATTTCTGCTTTGTCAGTTGTTTCTTCTCCACTCTCATTTCTAATTTTATTTATTTGAGTCCTCTCTCTTTTTTTTATGATGAGTCTGGTTAAAGGTTCATCAATATTGTTTACCTTTTCAAAGAAAAGCTCTTGGTTTTATTGATCCTCTGTATTTATTTTAGCCTCTATGTCATTTATCTCCATTCTGATCTTTATCATTTTGTTGCTTCTACTTCTGGGCTTTATTTGCTGTTCGTTTTCTAGTTCTTTTATTTTTTTTGTTTTTTTAAATTTATTTAATTTTTAGTTATTTATTTATTTTTTAATTAATTTTAATGGAGTGACATCAATAAATCAGAGTACATATGTTCAAAGAAAATATCTCCAGGTAATATTGTCATTTAATTATGTTGCATACTCATCACTCAATGTCAAATTGTCCTCAGTCATCTTTTATCTGGTTTTCTTTATGCCCCTCCCCCTCCTACTCTCCCTCCCTTTACTCCCCCCCACTGGTAACCATCACACTCTTGTCCATGTCCCTTAATCTTGTTTTAATGTCCTACCTATGTATGGAATCATGCAGTTCTTCGTTTTTTTTTGAAGTCCTTATTTCACTTCGTATAATGTTATCAAGGTCCATCCATTTTGTTGTAAATGATCTGATGTCATCATTTCTTATGGCTGAGTAGTATTCCATAGTGTATATGTACCACATCTTCTTTATCCAGTCATCTATTGAAGGGTATTTTTTTGTTTGTTTCCATGTCTTGGCCACTGTGAACAATGCTGCAATGAACATGGGGCTACACGTGTCTTTACATACCAATGTCTCTGAGTTTTGTGGGTATATACCCAGTAGAGGGATTGCTGGGTCATATGGTAGTTCCATTTTCAGTTTTTTTTTTAAGACAACCATACTTTCTTCCATAACGGTTGTATTACTTTACATTCCCACCAACAGTGGATGAGGGTTACTTTTTCTTCACAGCCTTTCCAGCACCTGCTATTACCTGTCTTGTTGATAATAGCTAATTCAACAGGTGTGAGGTGGTATCTCATTGTAGTTTTGATTTGCATTTCTCTAATAACTAATGAAGATGAGCATCTTTTCATATATCTTTTGGCCATTTGTATTTCTTTCTGGGAGAAGTGTCTGTTCATGTCCTCTTCCCATTTTTTTTTATTGGATTGTTAGTTTGTTTGTTGTTGAGTTTTATGAGTTCTTTGTATATTTTGGATGTTAAATCCTTATTTGAGCTGTTATTTGAAAATATCATTTCCCATTTAGTTGGCTGTCTGTTTATTTTATTGTCAGTCTCTCTTGCTGAGCAAAAACTTCTTAGTCTGATGTAGTCCCATTCATTTATCTTTGCCTTCACTTCTCTTGCCTTTAGAGTCAAATTCATAAAATCTCTTTAAAACCAAGGTCCATGAGTTTAGTACCTATGTTTTCTTCTATGTACTTTATTGTTTCAGGTCTTATATTTAGGTCTGTGATGCATTTTGAATTAATTTTAGTACAAGGGGACAAGCTGTAGTCGAGTTTCATTTTTTTGCATTTGGCTTTCCAGTTTTTCCAGCACCATTTGTGGAAGAGGCTTTTTTTTCTCCATTGTGGGTTGTTGGCCCCTTTATCAAAAGTCATTTGACCATATATAGGTGGTTTCATTTCTGGGTTTTCTATTCTGTTCCATTGGTCTGAGTGTCTATTTTTCTGCCAATACCATGCTGTTTTGATTGTTGAGGCCCTATAATATAGATTGAAGTCAGGTATTGTAATGCCCCCAGCTTCATTCTTTTTCCTTAGGGCTGCTTTGGCTATTCGGGGTTTTTTATAGTTCCATATAAATCTGATGATTTTTTGTTCCATTTTTTTAAAAAAATGTCATTGAAATTTTGATGGGAATTGCATTAAATTTGTTTATTGCTTTGGGTAATATGGTCATTTTGATTATATTTACTCTTCCTATCCAAGAACAAGAAATATTTTTTTATTTCATTGTATCTTTTTCAATTTCCCTTAACAATGCTTTGTAGTTTTCAATATATAGGTCATTTACATTCTTTGTTATGTTTGTTCCTAGGTATTTCATTTTATTTTGTTGCAATAGTGAAGGTGATTAATTTTTTGAGTTTGTTTTCTAATGTTTTGTTGTTGGCATATAGAAAGGCTATGGACTTTTGTACATTAATTTTGAATCCTGAGACCTTACTGTATTGTTGTATTGTTTCTAGTAATCTTTTTGTGGAGTCTTTGGGGTTTTTGATGTATAGGATCATATCATCTGCAAAAAGTGAAACCTTTACTTTTTCTTTTCTGATATGGATTCCTTTTATTTCTTTCTCTTGTCTGATTGCTTGGGCTAGAACTTCTAGCACCACATTAAATAAGAGTGGAGAGAGTGGACAACCTTGTCTTGTTCCTGATTTAAGGGGGAAAGTCCTCAGTTTTATGCTATTTAATATGATGTTAGCTGATGGTTTATCATATATGGCCTTTATCATATTGAGATATTTTCTTTCTATACCCATTTTGTTGAGTGTTTTAAACATAAAGTTGTATTGTATTTTATTGAGTGCCTTTTATGCATCTATTGATAAGATCATGTGGTTTTTGTTCTTTATTTTGTCATTTTATGTATGTTGAACCATCCTTGAGATTCTGGGATGAATCCCACTTGATCATGATGTATTATTTTTTAATATGTTGTTGTATTTGATTTGCTAGTATTTTGTTTAATATTTTAGCATTTGTATTCATTAGAGATATTGGTCTGCAGTTTTCTTTTTTGTGTGTCATCCTTGCCAGGTTTCAGTATGAGGGTTAAGTTGGCCTCATAAAATGTGTTTGGAAGTATTGTTTCTTCATCAATTTTTTGGAAGACTTTGAGTAGAATAAGAATCAAGTCTTCTTTGAATGTTTGATAGAATTCTTCTCTTTTGTTTTTCTATTATTTGTTTTTGTTTGGTTGTAAGCCATACTTTTTTTCTCTGTTACTGCCTTTTTAAAGTAATGTGCTTCTGTGGTGGTTTTTCTTGGGTGGTTACCATTAAGTAATGAAAAGGGTACCTACTATGTTCATTGTAGTACACTATCTTATAAGTGCTTCTGCACTCCATCATCCTTTGCTACTGTTAATCTTAGTCCTCTCTCCTTTTCTTTTGTTTTTGTTGTCACAGTTTAAATTTGGTTTTATTGTGTCCTTGGTGGAGCTTTTACTTATGTTTTTTTTTGTTTTGTTCTTTTTATCTGGTTTGAAAACCCCCCTTTAGTATTTTCTGAAGTGGGGTTTTCTGATGATAAATTCCCTCATCATTTCTGTATCTGTGAATGTTTTTATTTCTCCTTCATATTTGAAAGATAGCTTTGATGGGTATAGTATCTTGGCTGAAAGTTCCTCTCTTTCAGAACTTTAAATATTGGGGTCCACTCTATTGTAGAATTTCTGCTGAGAAATCCAATGATAATCTAATAGGCCTTCCCTTAGATGTGTATTCTTCTTTTCCTTGGCTGTCTTGAGAATTTTTTCTTTGTCTTTGAGTTGTGCCAATTTCATTATGATGTGTCTTGGAGTAGGTTTGTTGGGGTTAAGAAAACTCAATGTTCTGTTTGTTTCTTGAATTTGAGGCTTTAGTTCTTTCCACAGGCTTGGGAAGTTCTTGTCTATTATTTCTTTGAATATGTTCTCCATTCCATTTTCTCTCTCTTTTTCTGATATACCTATTATTCTTATGTTAGTCTTTTTAATGGAGTCAGACAATTCCTGAAGGGCTTTCTCATTTTTTTTTTAAATTTTTGAGTCTCTCTCTTCTTCTCTCTGTTGGGCCTCAAGTTGCTTGTCTTCTATGTCACTAATTCTATCTTCTATTTGGCCTGTTCTATTAGCTAAGCTTTTTACCTCATTTTTCAGTTCATGAATTGAGTTTTTTATCTCTGTTTGATTTGTTTTCAGTTTCAATTTCCTTGGTAATATATTCTTTGTGTTCATTGAGTTGTTTTTGGAGCTCCCTACGTTGCCTTTCTGTGTTTTCTTGTATATTTTTGAGTATTTTTAGGATTTCTATTTTTAATTCACTATCATTTAACTCCAAGGTTTCCAATCTATTAAATTTTTCTCCATAGATTTTTCTCATCTATTTGTGCTACATCTCTGTCTTTTGTATCCATAATATTCAATTTCCTTTTCCTTTATGGCATCAGAGGGTAGTTTTGTTAGTAACACTAATGAGAATTAATAAAGAATTAAAAGTAAAAGAAAAATAAAGTTTTATTTCCTGTTTTTCTTTTTCCTCTTCCTCTTTGAGAAAAAGCCATGAAAAACTGAATTATATTATGTTAAATGGAACAAAAACTACCTATAATGAAGGGCCTGAGTTAGGGAGAAGTGATAAAGGGGTAAAAAAGGAGATAGGGACCCACAAAATGCAAAAAAGGAAAAAAATTTGGATCAAAAATAAAACAATTTGCTTGTAAATGATGGTCAACTGAGAGATATAATGAGAAGGATAAGAGGAAATCAAGAAAAAGAAAATAATTACTATTGTATTTAGTGGAACAAAAACTATATAGAATGGAGAGCCATGATTGGGGAAATGCTAATGAGTTCAAAAACAAAGTAAAAAGCACACAAAATGTCACAAAGAAAAAATTTGAGTCCCAAATAAAGTAAAAGGATTGAATGAGAGGAAAAGTAAAGGAGAAAAGAAGAAACTAAGAGAGAATGAGAAAAAAGAAAAAGGGAAAAAAAGAAAAGAAGAAAAAAGAAAAAAAGGAGAGAGAGTTAAGGGTTTTGGAGTGTAATCCTCATAGAGAGAAAGGAAGAAGAAAAGAAAAAAATGCGAAATGTAACACTTATGGGTAATGTAGTTCATGATGAAAAGAAAAAAATAAGATGAGCAGAGAATGAAAGGACCAAGGTGGAAGAAAAAATAATAATAAAGACAAGAAGATGCAAGAAACAAAAAAAGTGGAAAAAGTTATAAAGTCTGTAGATTTTTCTTGATTTTGAGAGGTTATCTTCTTCCTTTTTCTTTCCTCTTTCTCTTCCTGGTCAGTGGCTCTGTACCCCAGGCTCTGCCCCAGTGGCATGCTTAGGTAGAGATTTGCAGTTAATGAGTCTCTATGGCGATGTCATATACTAGGCTCAGTCTTCTTGGTAGTTGGGCTTGTTAGCATTTTCAGGCCCCAACAATGGGAGAGTCTGTTTTCCTGGAACCTCTCTTCTAGTCTCTCCTTCCTGAATTAGCAGCCTGATGATCCAGCTATGAGGTTGCTGCTGCCTCTGCCTAGAGAGTAGGAGGCTCAAAGAGGTGGCAAATCACCACTCTATCCCTACTCAGTGCAAGGCTCTGGGTAAGGCTCTGTCAGAGCTGCCAGAGTAATCAGGCAGGACTGGGAGCCAATTCCTCTCAAGTTGCCTTTCTATGAACCTCCAGTTGTGTCTAGTATGCCTCAGCACTCTGTGGGACCACTCTCCCCAGGCTTTTTGCACTTTGTAACCTGTTTTGACTGGGAAGAAGATGCCCTAGTCGCTGCCTGCAGAACAAGAGGTCTTAAAAGTTGCCAAGTCCCTCCTTTTAGTGCACAGCCTTGAGTATG